>NC_025700.1:585726-618494 GCF_000633955.1 Camelina sativa
AACTAAAACTCGTTATCTTATTAGACTAATCCTCGTGTTTATCTCAGAATCATATCTCTTCTAATTACTCTTTTCTTCATGATGAATATACTTTTTTCCTAAATATATAATCTTCTAATCCTATTTCTCAATGTAGGCTGAACGTTGAGTTATCTACTTAGGCACGGTTTGGACTAATTCTATCTCAGTGAAGTAATCTCAATCAAGGTTTTGGATTTGTAGATCTATAGTAATCTCAATCAAGGTTCAGTATAGTAATTTGTGTCATGTTAACATCAAGTTTTTTCTAAAAATATATAAAGTGAGATATTTTTTACCGATTAAACAAAGATTACGAAACTTTAAAAACATTTGATTAAAATAGTAGACTGTGTGAGTTTAATATATAAATCATTGTGATTTTTGTCATATTCTGAAATCGTCATTGCGTGACGAATGATTGCATTATTTTATCACCCATCTCTTGGGTAATCATGTTCAATTATTTCTTACTATATACCTTAGCTTTTATTTTCTTCATTAGGTTCTATGGCTATTATTCTTTGCCAAACAAAATGAAAAATTTAGAATGATTATAATTAGATATTTCTAGAGATATATACATGATCGATATTTTAACTTTTTCCAATCTTATACCGTCGTGATATTACGTAACTAATTTCATCGGGTCACGTCTTGTGTGATTAATGTTTCACAGAAAATAGCATGCCATTGCAAATCATGTAGTAGAATTTAGTTTGGTCTCAAATAAATGCAATGTCAGTCAAGTCAACATGTATAGCAAGGTCTGAATTTTTTAAAATAATAATAATAATAAGGTAAATATCCAACCTTTAATTCCATAGGATTCTTTGAATAAACAAAAAAAAATTATATAGCAAGGGACGGTTAGCCATTATGATTGGGAACTGAATATAACAGCGATAATAATAATAATGCAACTCAGAAAAAAAAAAAATATTATAGGTACAACTTCCTTCTACATTTTTTTTTGACTTATAGGCAATGTATGTGTATTGGCTCCAATTTATTAGCCTTATATATAGTTTAGTTTAATCATTCGGAATTAAAATATCGATCTTTCATTATGTATTTCATTTTTCTATTCACACTTATATAAAGAAACAAATAAATAAAGTTTTTAAAAATACAGTTTTCCCGCAAAATCATATATTTTCCTGATAATTACATAAATTATAATAAATTTATATGATTTTTTATATATAATAGATGATTTTGTATATGTTTACAAACCAAAATTATATTTGTTTTCATATAATATGATCTCTTGTTTGAATTTTCCTACGAAATTGAACTAGTTGAGAAGTAGAGATAAATATCAGATGAGAACTATTATGTGTAGTAGTAATATACTATAAATAAAAGATAGTCTAAGCATATTAAATAGATACAAGCTAATTGGATGATACGACACACCGTGCCATTGGTTGGGACAACTGTGCCAGGATGGCTTTGGGTTAACAAACACTAGAAAGACGATTACGTGTTAATTTTTGTAGTTAACTAGTGTAAGTTAAAAAAGTGTGGGTCTACTTAAAGGGCAACTGTCCCCATTCTATAAACATGTTAGCATCTTATGTGGCATACCATGACGGCGTATATATATCATACTTAACGATACTGTTTATTTTTAAAATACATTTCGCATATATGAATATATGATAGTAGTGTATCATGTACCTACCCTTCATATTTTCATATATACACGTTAGTATATTTTGCTATCTGTAGTCATATATACAAGTATCTATATTAAGACCCAAAAACAAGATTTTTGCTAGTGCGACGTTTAAAAGTATTGTAGTACATGGAAACTTTCGACATTGCAGCGTATGATTGCATTGTCTATGTATGACTCTATCTCTATGGTGACTTTTACCGAGACATGGGTTTTATATAGAACCAAATGAGTGTCAAAGTTGGCGCAAACATTAAGATAAGAATCTAGTAGTATTATCAAATACTCATCCACTAGTTGTATAGTTTAAACGTCATTACTAATTTGAAATATATGACTTCGAGTAGAAAATAGAGAATATTGCGTTGGGAGATTAAACCAATCATCTAGTTTTGCTCAAATTCATACGATAGAGACCTCTTTTGGATCCAAAAGCTTTGGGTTTTGAACAAAAAATGAAACCAATCAAATTAAAAGTCAGATAGCTCAGAGGAAGGCACGTGTTCTTGGCTTAGATATCACGTGGGAATGAGTGATCCATGTGCTTCCCTTTATCCCAAAAACCAGCTTAATATACTTCTTTGTGAATTTTATCTCTTCTTTTTCACCACGACGATCAGTAGTCAAAAATTTAACTTAGAGCCGATTCGATCGAATGACTTTCTTTATATTTTGGATTTTCCCATTCGAGCAGAAACTTAAAAAATCAAATTATTCGTTTGGTCACATCTTCATATGTTCATATATTCCATGGGAAAGAGAACCAGTCTCTAGCTCGGCTGTGCTTTGCTGAAAAGTGGCGAATAATAAAAAAAGAAACAGCAAGATTTGTTGTAACAAAGTATCGATCCAAGGAATAATTTTTAATAGAAATAATGCCTTTCAAAAACTGTTCATTGTTTTTAACTTTGGGTCACGTGGAAAAGAATCAATCCAATGGATAAATTCTGAAAAAGATGTACAAAAAGGGAAAGTTGCACCCTAATGAAAATTTTGTTAAAGAAAAAAAAATAATTGTTAAAAACCATACATAGTCCATAGACAGTAGTAGTATACTTGAGTCACAAAATCTAATCTATTAGCCTTATTGTGTTGCGACTTGAGCGTTTCAAAGCGGCTGAGATCAATCAAGGTGATTGGTGGGCTACTCAAAAAGCATGTGTGTTCTCTTTTGTTCTCTCAATTTTGTTGTGAACTATTATTGTTGTCTACTCTCTATTTTTAGTGAAAATAAATTCATGGTTATCCACAGATTTGTTTGTGTTCATTTCACAATACCTATAAAGAAGGAAAACAGACATAATGATAAGTTCACAAAGAGACATAACACATGTAAAACAACAATACATACGTACCACTCATGATTATGGTACATCTAAGTGTCAAATTGATTGGTCTTCAGGGTAGGACATTGTGATTGTTAAATGTCAAACTCGATTCACATGGGGTTCTTCTCCTACAGACATTATTAAAGTAGAGGTCTTCTTCATCTCTCGAATTTTCAACAAAAGCTAAGAGACAGCCATTGCCAAAGCCCCACACAGTTGTACAGTCACAGACACTTGGGTTCACACTTTTCATAGGATTCAAGTTTGGTCTGTAACTCTCTGTATACACTTCAATATTATATAATTAATAAGTAGTCAAAAATAGAAATCTTGTTGTATACAACACACACATACAATATACATTACTTATTCACATATTTCATTCTACATCTTGAATCGTAATCATACATTAGATATTAATTATAACAAGGCGATACCACTCACATTGTATATAGACAAGACTTATATATATATTTTTGATCTAGTCGATATATTGAGAAACCCATTTAAATCCTTCGCCGTAACCCATCTTTCTGACAATGCTGCACATGAACACCTCAAGGGGACGGACATTTGTTCCTGCCAAATTCACTTTACCTTTCCCCGTGGTGAAATTGGTGAGACCTAGATGATAACGGAGCTCGTCTTCTGATGCAGCGTATGGAATATCGATTTTGTTTCCAAGGATGAGGAAAGGGACATTTGCTAAAGATTCATCTGAGAGAAGGGCATCAAGCTCTTTCTTTGATTCTGCAAACCTCTCTTTGTCATATGCATCAACTAGGTATACCACTGCATCAACCTAATAGTACGAGAGACCAAAAAAATTAATGTTACAAACTTGAAGATAAAATATGAACAGGGCAGGTAGTAATTAGACATCACAGTCTATTGATCTATTCATTCAGTGGAATCACCAGCCATCAGAATGTAATCACAAGAGACCTCATGTTGAGATGCTCTATAGATACTTTAAACCTCCACATAGCAATCAATCATCATGTCATTGCAAATAATATCATCTAGAGATTTCAAACTAACATTCGCAGATTTGTTTCTTTGGGACCAAAAACTGGACTAATAAGCGAGTAGAACGCAACTAGTGGTTAGCACAGTGGCTACAGAAGAGAGTAAGGAGGTCACAACAAGGTAAGTCTATCAGTAATCAGCAAAATGTGATCAAGTGAACCTCATGATGCAACAAGAAGAAGACTATTATAGATTTGCTATCTTCTAAACTTCCAAGTTAGAGTCTTTTGAAGCTACCATTTGTAGAATTCACTTCAGCTCTACTACCATGTCAAACTGTATACGTTTTTTAGTGATTAGAGTCTACACATATATCGCTAAACTAGCATTATGAGAGAGAGTCTGAGAAGACTTGGCGAATTGATTGACCTAAAAATACTAACAATGATATAAAACAGCGAACACGAAGATGAAAAAAAACCTTAGCATAATAGTCCTTCCAGACTCTACGAGCAATCTGATGACCTCCCAAATCGAAGGCTTTGAACTTGATTTTGCCGATACTAAGCTCTTCCGATGTCGGATGCTGTGTCGGCTGATGCTGGACCAGTCTCTGAAACCCCCGAAATCAAACCACGATCAATCGATTGCTCAAATTCACTGACTAAGTAACAGAAACAAGATTTTAGAAAGCGATTACTCATCTCTGATTCGAAGAAGAAAACGAACCTCGTCCTTTAACATGTGAAGCAAGGTGGTTTTGCCGGCGTTGTCGAGACCTAGAAACAGTATCTTCGCTTCCTTCTGCCACAGTCCGAGAGTTGCCAGAACTCCATAGAACCAATCGACCAAGAACATCGCTTCTTCTTCTTCTTCTTCTTCTTCTTCGCGAAGGAAGGGGCTAGGGAGACAACTTTTCACGCAGCTTCGTGATTTTGTACATACGGCGTCCTTTTGGTTATTCTTTGTAAATAATATATAGTTTTGGGGCTTTTGTATGAAACGAACAAACAACTGGGGTTCTTTGTTGGCAAAGACAAAAGATTAAACCCGCGTCGTTTTAAGTATGAGTGCGTTGACTGGTGAGTGTTGCTGACTTGCTGTGTTGGAAACTTGGAAGTCAGATAGTATAATAACTGTATTAATTTTTAGTATTAACGACTTTATGTGACAACTAAATTGCTAAAAATATCAGCATACTGTATCTTTTTTTAAATAAAGTTATTTTCGTCGTACTGTGCCATTTACTATTCTTAAACCGTCATGTATTCATAATTGCATACGAAGATTGATTCAAATGTTACATCAAAGCAACATATATACAATTATATATAAAGAGATATGTGATGATGATAAGCTGATCAATTATCTTGAGGTTGCTTCTTGACGATAATCACAGGACACTTGACTCGTTTCGCGCAATACTCGCTCACACTCCCTAGCAATGCCCTATATATCAATGATACACATACACAAACCATATTAAATAAGGAAACCCATTAGATCAAAATGTTTTTTTTGGGTGTGTGTCTTAAAAAGATTGAATGAATTTACCTTTTGAAGAAGCCGTAGTCATGTGTACCAATCACTAACATATCAGCTCTAAGTTTCTGAACTGCGTTGCATATAACTTCTTTTGCATCTCCTCGTCCAACTCGTCTCTCTATTTTAATCTGTACATCATCAAATAACACATTTAGTTAAATTCACTTTCTATAAATGAGTAATCAAGCAAAGTGTTGAAATAATCGAAAGAAAGTAAGCTGGCTTACATCAGACTCAAAATCTTGGTACACGTTTCGAGATCGAGCCATGACTGATTCAACGAGCTCGTGTTCATATTTCATCAAGGCTGCAACCGGATCACCGGTCACTATAAACCCTAAAAAAATCGACCAAATTAAACAAAATCAATATTCTAAGCTAAACGGTATATATATATTAGGATAGTTAATAAAAAGATTAAAGGGGGCTAACCTGCGGCGTCAAGGGAAGAGTAAACGGGAAGAGGGGGCTTGACGTAGAGGAGGATGAGGGTATTGTTGGAACCATACGGAAAAAGATTGTCAAGACTCCATGAAAGAGCTTCCATACTCTCTTCGCTTTCGTCCACTGCTACGACTATCTTTCTCTCCTTCGTTTCCTCCATCTCTTTACTTTTTTTTTTATTAAAGAAAATATAGAAAGAAAAAAAAACTGTTTTCTTTTGCTTTTAATTATTATCAGAGAAGAAATATTTCGAAGAAGGCTTCTTGAGGGAAGAGGAGATTGCAGTAGTGTTTTCTATTTATACAAGTAGCTAGGCAAAACCAACTTGATTTCCCATTTCTGGAACTAAGTGTTTTAATTATTTAGATATTTGCAGACACTATATATCTTGTCTAATTCTAACATTTGAGAAATTCTTTGGTGTTAAACTTCTTTTAAATGTAAAGATAAGATATTAACTAAATATAGATAAAGACTTTATTTTGTTTGTTTTCAGATGTGAGTCCTATCTACAATTTGTGTTTTGTATAATCATGGAATTTCATGCATGACTCTTAAAAAAAAAAAGTCATATAACTTATCCACAATACGACTCTTTTTTTTTTTGGACAAACTAGTATATGACTATAAGTTATTATATATTATGAGTTCTACATTTTATTCTAAAGAAGAAATAGAACTCAATATTAATGAAAATAGAAGTCAATACTAATGAACTTAATCTGGAATTTTATTTTCCTCATATATCCCTTAGTTATATATATATATATATATGTATATATATATATATATATATATATTTTAGTTAGTTATCATGGGTTATATTGATGAATGATGATTGATGATGTTACTACATTGATGATTGAGTGATCATGAATTTCAGTTTTGTAATATCCATAAATGTATACAAAGAAAAGATAACGTATACAGTAAGATAAGTTTATGATTGAAGCAAATACAAATCTCAAAATAATAATTGGTCCCCTGCCTCAAAAAAACAAAAAAAACTTGAGAAATTATCACAACCCTAAAATGAAGATAAGATGCATACAGATACCTTCCAACTCAAAAACAAAACGACACCCTTCATTAATGCTCCTTGTGAGTTTGTGACCCAAAAAGGTTTATATATGAACACGTAACCAAATTAATGGGCCGTTAATGGGTCATCCGAAGCTTCCAATCAATTAAGGCCCATATCCTCTGATTGATTTTTGCTCCGCTGTTTATCACCCAACTTCGCCATTGCTTAATCGCCGTCGAGCTTCCATGGCTTTGAGAAGAAGCTCCATTAAGACTCCTCGCAGCTTTCAACGGCTTCGTTGCCCCTTCATTCGCTCTCCTTCATCCAGCTCCGATGAATTTATTTCCGGGAGAGGAGAAGAGGAAGTTCGATTTTCCGGTGCTAGCTCTTTTCCCTTCTCTCGTCTGTTTCATTCTTCTATTTATCATCCTCCACTGCCACACTCGCTTGATATTAGTCTTGCTTTTAGAGGTTTATCTAGTGGTAGTTCTGATGTTAATGATTACGGAATTGAATCTGAAGACGAGAATGATGAAACTGAGGTCAGTTGTGCTGAGTCAAGTACTAGTAATCCGGAAGAAGTAGAGAGAGTCTGCAAAGTGATTGATGAATTGTTTGCGTTGGATAGAAACATGGAAGCTGTTCTTGATGAAATGAAGGTTGATCTATCGCACGATCTGATCGTCGAGGTTTTAGAACGGTTCCGACATGCTAGGAAACCTGCATTTAGGTTCTTCTGTTGGGCTGCAGAGAAGCCAGGGTTTGCTCATGATTCAACAACTTACAACTCCATGATGAGTATTTTAGCAAAGACTAGACAGTTCGAAACTATGGTTTCTGTTCTTGAAGAGATGGGTACGAAAGGTCTATTGACTATGGATACATTCACTATCGCGATGAAAGCTTTCGCTGCTGCGAAAGAGAGGAAGAAAGCTGTTGGTATCTTTGAGCTGATGAAGAAGTACAAGTTTAAAATTGGTGTGGAAACCATTAACTGCTTGCTTGATAGTCTTGGCAGGGGTAAGCTTGGTAAAGAAGCTCAGGTTCTGTTTGATAAGCTGAAAGAGAGGTTTACACCTAATATGATGACTTACACTGTTCTACTCAATGGTTGGTGCCGTGTGAGGAACTTGATGGAAGCAGCTAGAATCTGGAATGATATGATTGATCAGGGATTGAAACCTGACATTGTAGCTCACAACGTTATGCTTGAGGGTTTGTTGAGGAGCAGAAAAAAATCTGATACGATTAAATTGTTCCATGTCATGAAATCCAAGGGGCCTTGCCCTAATGTCCGTAGCTATACCATCATGATCCGTGACTTTTGTAAACAGTCCAGTATGGAAACTGCGGTTGAGTACTTTGATGACATGATTGATTCGGGGTTGCAACCCGATGCTGCGGTTTACACGTGTCTGATCACGGGGTTTGGGACTCAGAAGAAGCTGGATACGGTTTACCAACTGCTCGAGGAGATGCAAGAGAAGGGACATCCTCCGGATGGCAAAACGTACAATGCGCTGATCAAACTGATGGCGAACCAGAAAATGCCGGAACACGCCACAAGGGTCTACGACAAGATGATCCAGAACGAAGTTGAGCCATCAATACACACATTCAACATGATAATGAAATCTTACTTCATGGCGAGAAACTACGAGATGGGGAGAGCTGTTTGGGACGAGATGATCAAGAAAGGGATTTGTCCTGACGATAACTCCTACACGGTTTTGATCAGAGGGCTTATAGGTGAAGGGAAGTCCAGAGAGGCATGTAGATACTTAGAGGAGATGCTTGACAAAGGAATGAAAACCCCTGTGATTGATTATAACAAGTTTGCTGCTGATTTCTACAGAGGAGGACAACGAGAGATATTTGAGGAATTGGCGCAGAGAGCTAAGTTCTCTGGTAAGTTTGCTGCAGCAGAAATCTTTGCAAGATGGGCTCAGATGACTAGAAGGAAATTCAAACAGAGATACATGGAAGATTGATAACTTGGGGGGCGCATAACTGGATATTACAAGTCACTGGCTCGGAGAAAGCTTGTGCTCATTTGTAAGCTCATCTGCAAGTTTTTGTGCGAGAAATCTTGCTTCAATCAAGAACATGACTGCACTTGCACAGCTTGGATTTAACTGATCACATTTGGTAGCTGCTTCGAGCCAGCAGTTGAGGTTCTAATGTGGCACAACGGGGATTAAACTATTCAGTATTTAAATAGAGTGTCAAACATGTCTTTGCTCTTTGTATTGTAACATCTGAGTGAACAACACACCTCGTTTTTTTTTGGTGAAGGTGAAACGATTTGCTTAAAATTAATAATCAATTCACAGATTTGATTCACAGTTGTCGTGCCCTCTTATGAAATAAAGCATTCACAATGCATTCAGGACGAGAGAAGAGTTCAAAACCTCTGCAAACCATTAGATTAGAGCACACACACACAAAAAGAATAAGAGACTTTTAAGAGAAGAAAGATGAAACATCAATGTTTTCATAGGACAAACAAACACACAAAGGCTTTAGACAAAGAAGAAGAAAAAGAAGAGGATCATCTAGAAGTTAAAAAGATGGACAGGAAAACAAAGGAATCAGTTATTATGAACATCAAGGCAGGCAGGAAGGCAGGCATGGAGAAGCAAGAAGAGCGTGTATTGGGGGGGGTCAACAAGGTTCTGAGCTTCTTATTAGGGTCTGGGGGATAGGCTTTTCCCTCAGCTGATAGGGAATTCCAAAGCACATTGAAATTTCTCCGTTTGAGCGAGGGGTAAAAGGGGATAGGGTTGTCATTTGTGATTAACATTATCGTTGAAGATTTTCCAGTATTTACAAATGCCCACCTCCCCATGCCATCTAAAAGAGCCGCACGTCTCGAATGATCGAGTCCTAACCGCGAGCCTGAAACCATAAAAGTTGGAGATCAAGATACACAACAACACATAATAATACACAAGTTAATTAAAAAAAAAAGAAAAAAAGAGAGAGATTGAATTCTTCTTCACCAACCATTTGGTACGCGATTGAGCTCGATTCCGGCGGGGTGAAATACATGATCCTGGATCTCTTGATTCGTCGCATTAATATAAGCCTTGATTGAGACCGTACCACGATGTCCCATTACCGCCAGTGCAATTTTGATGTTCCTCGAAACATCAGCAGCACTGAGACCATCAGGGATCTT
The DNA here is from genome assembly GCF_000633955.1 of Camelina sativa. Classification (NCBI taxonomy): domain Eukaryota; kingdom Viridiplantae; phylum Streptophyta; class Magnoliopsida; order Brassicales; family Brassicaceae; genus Camelina; species Camelina sativa. Next base: position 595,917 of record NC_025700.1, read on the forward strand.
GTAGAGACCTCGACGTCCCAGAAGACGCCTGCCTCTATGGAGTTTTTCCCCAATAAACCAAAGAAGGTGATAGTGACGATTTAGGAAACAAAAGACACAGTATTTGTCATTTCCAAAAAATTAAAAAAAAATTACAAGGAAAGAAATCTTACCGACGTATCCGCTACTAGCCATGGTATTGAAGGACTGATCGAGACATTTAGAGAGAAAGGGGCGGAACAATGGCAGACTAGAGTTGATCAACGGCTTAAAGCTACGGCATTGACTTATCAACATGGTGTTTTGACGACGGAGAAAGATCCGCTGCGCCGGAACAAAGGAAGACGACAGAGAGAGAGAAGCTGCTGTTGCCGCTGTGGGGTTTAGGGTTTTCTAATAGCCACCACCATTGACGACAGCGTAAAAAACTACTCCTTTAAACGGGCTATCATGTCCATTTATTTCTTAAATGGGCCTTCTTGTAGACCCTATAAGGTGAAAATGATTTGCTGCTTAAAAAATAAACAAATTCACAGATTTGCCAATTTTATTGTTTGCTCATGTGTTTGATTTGGAACCGGAGGTTTTATGAACCAGTTTGACAGAAAACATAGGATCACTTATTACTACTGTACTATATTTTAATCCGCGGAATGCCACAAACATATAATTTTTATTATAATTTATATTTTATATTATATCTATTTATTAAATATTGGATGTTTTGTAAATAGAATAATGACTAAATTTTCCGATTATTATGCGACTAAATATTTATATTGTTTTTTAACCCGCTACATATTTCATAACGATTTGTTTGTTATATTTAGTTTGTTTTGTTTAGTGTTTGATATTTTATTTGATTTTAATTATTATAACAAAAAATAAGGAATCTAAATACATAATCAATAATTTATACGTTGTGATTAAGTTACATTTTTCCTAATGATTTAATTATTTTATACAATCTTAGTTAAATCAACTTGATTTTATGTCAAAAATTCTAATATTAGTAGTATTGATAAATAATTAAGTGAAGATTTAACCCGTGTTAACACAAATTTAATAATATTTTATTAATTCCAACATGTCCTCTTTATAACTCATCTACTATAGAACCATATTATATAGTATTTCAGACTTTTTTTAATTTTACATATTCGTAATAATTAATTTTTTTATTAAGTTTATATATGTTAATTATGATATTTAAATAAATGTCAATCGAAGTTTTTCTTACGTTAAGAATCAAAGCTCACAGGTTTTAGAAAACAAAATGGGAATCAAATTGTTGTTTTCTTTGTTTGCGAATGATTCATATATTTTCAAAACACAACTGAATGTTTGGTTATATGTATAATAATTTCCATTTCCATATTGATTAATTTAATTTTTTTAGTTAGAATGAAATGAAAAATATTTAGGAAACAAAATCTGGAGTAATGTTAGTTATGAAAAATTTTAGGAGTTAATGTTGTAAATAATTTTTTAAATAAACAAAACTAAAAGGGCATAACACAAAATGTACTTCAAAAATGTTAATATAGATATAACATCCATCATCATTGAGAACCAGAGATACATTGAAGATTGATGACTTGGGGATCTTAACTGGATCTTTCAACTCATTAGTAAATGGTTCAACTTGTAACATGTTTACAATACAATACATATCTGTTATTTCATTGTAACATGTTTACAATAGTATTTTTTAAAGGAAAAGGTCTTTATTTAAACCTTCAAAACACATATACATATCTGAACATGCGTATGTGTCTATATATGTAAACCGAAGCATACTATAAGTGATAGTATTTTAGCAAAATTTTAAAAAGTAGCCAATTCTATTCTTTTAGATATAGAACTTCTGCTACACAAGTTATGGAAGAAGTATATAAACATACAAAACACAAGACTTAAAGAGACAGAAGAAGATGAAGAAGTAGGCTCAAGTGCAGAGAAAGAAAAACAAAGACATCTTTTTATGGTTTGGCACCCCTTAATAATATGTAAGCATCTCGTATCTTGCTAACATGTAAAGTATGGTCAAAGATGCTGGCTGCATTTAGCATTTGACAAACACAATATAATGAAATTTCCAACTCTCAAACAGAGAGAAACAGAAGCAGAAAAATTGCAAGTTGGAGAGTGAAAAGAACTTAACGAGAGAGAGAATAAAGAGCTTCTTGCTTGATCTATGGAGTTTTGCTAGCTTCAGCGTCCTTGTTTCTCCAGGGATTAAGAGCTTCTCTCATGGCTTGAGCTTCAGGAGAATGTTCCCAGGCCCGTTTCTCTGCTTCAATCACAGTAACCTTGTCGTCTGCAAGTTTCCATAACAAAACAATTTCATCAAAACCCAAACCAGTCTAATGTAGAAACTAAAAAAAAATGAAAGTACAAGTACACAAGAAAGTAAGAAACTTCAACATCAATAAGCTTTATTTCATCATCAAACTTGAGATTAAACTTAAAACTCCCCAGAGTTTCCAAAATCGATGAATTAAATTATTCACAGAAACCATTGCAATCAATTCTTGGTAATTCGGAAAAAAAAAAACCCTAAATTCCCAAAATCTAAGTGATTAAAATTAAAAGCGAGAAAGAATTGAAAAGATAGAGAATTTTTTACAGAAACCAGTCTTGATCATGAAGAACTCCATGCCTCCGCCTATAATAGCTGATCCAATCGCGATCTTCAAATACCAATCCAAAAATTTCGTCTTCATCATCTCCGATACTTCCCCGATGAAGAATTCAAAATCTTCAGATGAACATAAGAGATACAATTTCTCAAATACTTTCCCGATGAAGCAAAGGCTTCGAGGATTTTTAATATTTTTGCCCGGAAGGGTTTTTAGTTCATCACTGTTGATTTCTTCTTCTTCTTCTACATTTCTACTCAAAACAGCGTATTAAAAAAGGGAACATTAAAACGCTGTCGTTCGTGATTTGGTTCGACTTGTCGGTTTGGGAAAACCAAGTCAGGCCAAAAAAAAATTATAAATTTAAAGTGGCGGTTATGTTAAGAACATTTGAAGCGGCAAAACGAAATTATGGGACGCACGTGGCACGTTTTCATTGGATTAATCCGTAAAATGCATTGTAGTCCTGCGCACTGGGGGTGGAGGCTAGGGATTGAAAGAGTACAAGGGAGGGAGTGGAGGTCTCTACTTCTCTAGGGTTTGCTAAAAGTATGGATCGGATCAGCAATTTTCCAGACGAGATTATATGCCACATCGGGTCCTTTCTCTCGGCGAAGGAGGCCGCGTTCACCACGGTTCTCTCTAAGCGATGGCATAATCTGTTTACCATCGTACCAGATCTTCATTTTGATGGTTCTATTAAGGATGGAGAAACTCTTACGGATTTTGTGGACAGAGTATTAGCTCTTCCACCCACTTCTCGTGTTCACAAGTTCTCTCTTAATTGGTGCTTTGATGAGGATACCGAGCCTGCTCACTATGATCATATCAACCGTTGTCTACGTCATGTGCTCAAGCGTGGTGTCACGGTTCTTAAACTCTCGATAAATGGCGAAGAAGGTTATGCACTACCTTTTGAAGTTTTCACTTGCGAGAGACAGTTACTGATCTGTCACTAGGATGTGGTTTCGTTATTGACATTCTCCCTAAGAATTCTCTTCTTCCAGCGCTCAAGACCCTCTCTCTTTCTTACGTTCGGTTCCATGAGTTTGGTCGTTGTGCGTTCAAAACGCTTCTTGCTGCGTCTCCTGTGCTCGAGGAATTAACCATACGTGGTGTCAACTGGGAAATTTGGAAATGGTCCCGCACTGTTTCTAGTTCGAGCCTTAAGAGACTTACTATAATGCCTGAAGTGTGGGATTGTTTTGATGACTCTGATTTCAAGAGTATTAGTTTCGATACTCCGGGTCTCGCCTACTTGTATTACTCTGATTATGTTCCAAAAGAGTATCTAAATGTTAATCTCGACTCCCTTGTTGAAGCTACTCTCTATCTTTGTCCGGAAGAAAAATATATGTGGGGGACAGGGGATGAAAGGCGCTTCCATCCAATGAATCTGCTCAATTGGCTCAAAAATGTCGAGACTCTCAACTTGTACACCATTATGACTGCAAAGGTAAGTGTACTCTATTGATTTCAATTTCTATTCAAAATCTTACAACAACTTTAAAGAAACTTAAAAAGGGTTATATATATATATTCTCTATTATGGAACTATAGTGACATATAAGTATAAAAATCTTGCTAGGTATGCTTTTAATTGATTGGTTTTCTTATGTTCCAGATGTTTTATGTCTTCCGTGAAGCACTCCCAGTGTTTGAAAAGCTGTCTTATTTATATGTTAGCCTTTCTAACTTCTGTTGGTCTCCTCTGCCAATGCTGATCAAGAAATCTCCAAATCTAAAAACTCTCGACATCAACGTACGTATGACTGCAAACCCCACCAAAGATCCTTAATTAGATACTCGTGATTTTAATCTTCAATCTCAAATCTTTTCCGTCTTGTTTCAGGGTCCCTTGCACATTAAGAGATTTTATTACTGTGAAGAAGACACTGTTTGCGAGTGCGTGTCAGAGTATTCATTCTTATAGTCGAGTCCTTTGGAGGTCCTGAAGATAAATGAGTACTATGGTTCACTCGAAGAATTGATACAAATGAAACATTTCTTGGAGAAACTTTCATGTCTTAAGATGGTGGAAGTTCAGTCTCAAGCAACAGGTAAATATAAGCTGAAACTCGTAGCAGATCTGGAAAGGCTACCCAGAGCTTCATCCAAGTGCAAATTCTAGGTCCTTCCTAGATTTGCTTAAGTCTGTTGATTGATTCAACAACATAAGAACGTTTGTGTTTTTTTTGTTTTTGCATTTTCTCATCTTTAAGTGGTTGTTGTGTCGTTTTCTTTTTTCGTGAAATTAAAATACGTACCATAAAATTAGAAACCTAAACCAAAGTAAACCGGAATTTGGATTGGGAGGGGATGATTACAGCTGGCGTAAAATGATTGGCTGATAAACAATTGTATCCGAGCATTTATAAAATAGAGCAATTGATAGACAAATAAAATAGAACCTTTACTCTGCTTTCAAGAGACTCCGCTCTAGTTCTTCTCAAGGTCTCTTTGAAGATTGAATTCTGCTTCAGGGTTCTCTCGGATTTAGTCGTCTTCTACCACAATTTCTGCAAACTACGCTTCGGTGTTCTTGTTTCTGCATAAACGCGGTTTCTGGGTTTTTGGTTCGAGTCGCTAAAGGTTCCATTAGAGATTGATGGCGAAAAAGGATGGATAGGATCAGTAGTTTACCAGATGATCTTGTTGTTACTCACGTAGTCTCCTTCCTCTCGGAAAAAGCGGCTGCGTGCTTGAAGTGTACCTCCAAGAAATGGCGGAATCTGCTTACCGTCTTACCGAGTGCTGCTTTTGTTGGTTCCTACTCGTCTGAGCCACGTCTCAAAAAATTCGCTGATCGATTAGTACTCGAGATGCCATTCACCGTTTGAGGAGATTCTCTCTAAAGCTGGGGTCTTTGGATTTTGCTCAGTATAGTACTGTCAACGATTGTTTAAGAGATGCGTTCAAGTGTGGTGTCTTGGATCTTGGACTGGACGTCAACGTCGAAGGAGATTACTCACTGCCTTCTGAGATATTCACTTGCAAGAGCGTTGTGAAAATGAAGCTAGGGTCTGGCTTTGTTATTGACATTCTCCCTAGTAATGCTTTGCTTCCTGCTCTTAAGACTCTCCTTCTTGATTCAGTTCGGTTTGATGATACTGGTGGTTGTGCGTTTACAAGGCTTCTTTCTGCTTGCCCTGTTCTTGAGGAGTTAGTCATAGATGGATTTAACTGTGAACGTTGGAATTGGTCTCACACTGTGTGTAGTCAGATCCTTAGGAGACTTACTATAAGGCGTACATATTCAGAAGATGAAGATTATTATCAAGACTATGAGTTTGAGAGAATTAGTTTTGATACTCCCAGTCTTGCCTACTTAGAGTACGATGATTATATTCATGACGAGTTTCCAGTTGTTAATCTCGACTCCCTTGTTGAAGCGACCCTCCATTTTAGTCTGATGACTGCTTGGGATGGAACCGATCCAACGAATCTGTTCAAGGGTTTGAAAAATGTTCAGATTCTGCGCTTAGACACTGTTGACACGATGCTGGCAAGTGTTCTCTACTGAATCTTTCCTTACTCTTTGTGAATATGTTTCTGCAGCTTAACAAATAGTAAAGCTTAGGGAACCATCCATCATAATTTTGCTAGACACTGGAATGTTTACATTCTGATGACTGACTTGTTGTTGACTTTTTATATTCTGTTCCAGGCGTTCGAGGCCAGCATTAATACAGCCACAGTGTTTGAAAACATGTGTCATTTATATATGCCAACTGAAGCAGATATTTGCTGGCATGGTCTAAAAGTTTTTGTTACGAAATCTCCAAATCTGAAGACTCTGACCATTGAGGTATGACCGAAAGTCCCCAAAAAGTTCATTGAACAAACCTTATAATCAATACTCTTCTTATAGGTGGTAGTAGTCATAACAAACATATATATTTTCAGGCTTTGCACTATACTTATCAAAGCTATCGGGATTTAAAAACAGTTTGCGAATGCTTAGAGGACTATGCTTTCCTTTTGACCTGCCCTGTTGAGATCCTAAAGATAACCCAATTCAAAGGAAAGATCGGAGAAATGGTGCAAGTAAAGCATGTCTTGGAGAAATTGCAATGTCTGGTGCTGTTGGAAGTTCATGTCAAGGCAAGTAGTGGTGAAGAAAAGCTGCAGATTTTGGACGATCTCTTGATGCTTCCGAGAGCTTCATCCAAATGCAAAGTCGAGGTCAAGTTCGGTTTAGCAAACTAGAGTCTGTTGGCCTCACAACATGAACTTGTGAAATCACAGACGTGGTTCCTGTTTGTTGACATTAGAACTAGTGTTATTCTTTTTGCATCTTTCGTACACATGCGTGATATTTGTTCTGAATCGAACAGCTAGGTGTTTTTGACATCTCTGACTTATTAGTAGTTGTTTTGTGCCTAAAACACTCTTGAGTTTGTAAGAGACAGGCTGAACTATAGTTTCTCAGATATACTCCGGTCAAGGAGGATTTAACGTCCACAGGGATTTAGTTTTGATTGCTTGTTTTTAATTTTAAATGTCTCGATTGTTGTTATATGATCCTCTACAATTTGAATCTTGTTCAGTATGTTTGAAATTGAAACCCAGTGCAAAAAAAAAACCAATTCAGACCAAGTTAATTGGAACGATACTGTGAAGACCTGCAAAGGCTACTCAAGTTTCAATTTGTCCAAGTACAAACCTAAACCCAAATTAACCGGAGTTTGGATTGGGAGGCGATGATTACAGCTGGCGCAAAATGATTGGCTAATTAATTATTGTATCAGAGCATATAAAATCATCTCCAACGGAGGATCCAATAACGGATCTAAATCTAAAGTTAAAAAAAAAAGTAAATAAAAAAGACAAAAAACAAAAAAAAAACTTTGGAAGCGAGTCTTTAACTTTGGAGTTTTTGGAAGCGAGTCTAACTACATACGTGTCAGTTTTTGGAGGTGGGTATGTGTATTAGGCAAAAAAAAAACAAAAATATTTCGTTTCACCGTTTGCTCCGCCTCAGGCGACGGAGGAGGTTCTTATCCGTGTCCCCGGGGCTATTCTCAACCTTATCGACAAATCATACAGCGTTGAACTCGCGTGCAGTGATTTCACCATCGTTCTAATCATCCAGGGGGATAAGGTTGATGAATCGCACTAATTCTTTTCGATTCATCCGCCGAAGGAGGAAGGACATGGAACTGGGTCCCGATTCGGATGATGATATTCTCAATTACGAATTGACCACTGGTTCGGAAGGGCATGACAATGTGTTACCTGTGCTTGATCAGGTTTTGCGAGACTACAGTTGTTTTACAGAGCAAAGAATGTCTGAAAATGCAAAGGAGACGGGTGAAGAGGTGCTGGGAAGTTCAATGGTGGCACATACTTCGCCGGAGGAGCTTAAGGGTGAGAGGAAAGAAGTTGTGGAGGGTCAATTGTGTGGCGCACTGGACTACACTTGCGCTGATATGTATTGTATGGTTCAGTGGCAAATGATACTGCAGAGCAACTCCGGAACTAAAGCTAAAGACGATCTTGCTGATCCTATATGTGCTGCAGAGGTTAGTTTCTCATGGGCTGGTATGCATTGTATGCTATCTTTCTTCATTTCATTCACAAAGGATTTGCTTTTTAGTTTTTACACTCTGTCATAACACTCACTGTAATGTTATGCAGTCTCTGCGATTGAACAGCTTCAGTTTGTGACTTTTAAAAATTAGGGTTCTATGTTGAACTTAACTCCACAGGTCCTATTCTAACCCTTGCGTAAATTATTAGGTACTGAACTTTACAAAAAAACATTTCTCGTCAACTGTGTGGCTATGTTTACTTAGACCTTGTTATGAAATTGTGGATAGCTAATACCCGGTTTCCCTAAACATTTTGTGTATGTGCTTATCTTCTTGTTTCCTATGAATTAGAGCACAAAGTATGTAGTTTTACTTCAAAACAGATGTTTGTAGATACTGCAACGCTGTTAAGAAGTGTACTAAAATCTTATTATTGGTCATGCAGGTGAACCAGTTGCTTCAGGTTGCACCAAAATGCCAGAGCACGATCTCAGAGAGTGGATCAGAGGGAGTTTCTCAGCAGGATTTACAGTCCAATAGTAACATGTAAGTTGATCCTTATTTTACTTTTTGCATCCTGTATGGTGGTTGCAGACTATTCTTTTATTTTCGATCCTCTGTCATTTGTTTCTAGTGCTTTCTATCATTGTTGGGTGCTAATTTGTGTATCATACATGGAAGGTTTGCCTTTCGATTAATCTCTTCAATCTCAGTCTTTTCTATATGTCTTGTTTTGATATGAGTGAATGATGATATTTGCCTTGTGTGATAAGTATTCTATCTTTCACTTGTACACAAGTTCGTCAAAAATTTAATTTTTTAGACCCTCACTAAGTATTCTACCATTGGACTATATTAAAAACAATAAACCTTCATAAGTGTCTAACTTTTGATTTTGCATTTTTTCCAATTATAAATATAGTTGGATCTCATTTATTGGATCCAACCATTGGAAATGCTATTATAAAAGAGCAAAATTGATAGAAACATAAAAATTGAACCTTTGCTCTGCTTTCAAGAATCTAGTTCTTCATTAAGTTCTCTTTGAAGATTCAATTCTGCTTCAGGGTTCTCTCGGTTTTAGTCGTCTTCTACTCCAATTTCTGCAAACTACGCTTCGGTGTTCTTGTTTCTGCATAAACGCGGTTGCGATTATTTCTGGGTTTTTGCTTCGAGTCGCTCAAGGTTCCATTAGAGATTGAGTGAGGTCTTCTTGGTAGTGAAAAGGGTTGGCGAAAAAATATGGATAGGATCAGTAATTTGCCAGATGATTTTGTTGTTACTCACGTAGTCTCCTTCCTCTCGGCAAAAGCGGCTGCGTGCTTGAAGTGTACCTCCAAGAAATGGCGGAATCTGCTTACCGTCATACCGAGTGCTGTTCTTGTTGGTTCCTCCTCGTCTGCCATTAGTACTAAGGCAAGTCTCAAAAAATTCGCTGACCGATTAGCATCGGCTCGACATGCCATTCACCGTTTGAGGAGATTCTCTCTAAAGCTACAGTCTTTGGATTTTGCTCAGTATAGTACTGTCAACGATTGTTTACGCGATGCGTTCAAGTGTGGTGTCTTGGATCTTGAACTGGACGTCAACGTCGAAGGAGATTACTCACTGCCTTCTGAGATCTTCACTTGCAAGAGCGTTGTGAAAATGAAACTAGGGTCTGGTTTTGTTATTGACTCTCTCACGAAGAATGCCTTGCTTCCTGCTCTCAAGACTCTCCTTCTTGATTCAGTTCGGTTCAATGATACTAGTGGTTGTGCGTTTACAAGGCTTCTTTCTGCTTGCCCTGTGCTCGAGGAGTTAGTCATAGATGGATTCAACTGTGAACGTTGGAATTGGTCTCACACTGTGTATAGTCAGATCCTTAGGAGACTTACTATTCGGCGTGCATATACAGAAGAAGAAGATTATGAAGGCTATGAGTTTAAGAGAATTAGTTTTGATATTCCCAGTCTTGCCTACTTAGAATACAGTGATTATATTCATGACGAGTTTCCAGTTGTTAGTCTCGACTCCCTTGTTGAAGCGAAGCTCCATTTTAATCTGATGACTTATGGGAATGAAACCGATCCAACGAATCTGTTCAATGGGTTGAAAAATGTTCAGATTCTGCGCTTAGACTATGTTGACACGATGCTGGCAAGTGTTCTCTACTGAATCTTGCCCTTACTCTTTGTGAATATGTTTCTGCAGCTTAGGGAACCATTCATCATAATTTTTCTAGACATTGGAATGTTTACTAAAGTTTTGTTGTGCCATATATTGCATTCTGATGACTGACTTGTTGTTGACTTTTTATATTCTGTTCCAGCTGTTCGGGGTTGGCAGTGAAACAGCCACAGTGTTTGAAAACATGTCTCATTTATATATGCCAACTGAAACACATTTCTGCTGGGATGGTCTAAAACGTTTTGTTAAGAAATCTCCAAATCTGAGGACTCTCACCATTGAGGTATGACCGAAAGCCCCCAAAAAAGTTCGTTGAGCAAAGTAAAACGCCTATATATATAGGTACTCATAAAGTCTCTTTTACAGGAATTGCACTATCGGAATTTAATATCTGTCTGCGAATGCTTGAAGGAGTATTCTTTCCTTTTGACCTGCCCTATTGAGATCCTAAAGATAACCCACTTCAATGGATATATCCGAGAAATGGTGCAACTAAAGCGTGTCTTGGAGAAATTGCAGTTTCTGGTGCTGTTGGACGTTCATGTCAAGGTAAGTAGTGATGAAGAAAAGCTGCAGATCTTGGCGGATCTCTTAATGGTTCCGAGAGCTTCATCTAAATGCAAAGTCCAGGTCAAGTTCGGTTAAACAAACTAGAATTTGTTTGCCTCAACATGAACATTTAGATCTGATCAAAGAAACAGACGTGGTTCCTGGTTTGTTGACATTGAGGTGTTATTTGTTTTGCATCTTTCGTACATGATATTGTTCTGAATCGAACAGTTACATTTTTCTAGTCATCTCTTAACTTAGTAGTTGTTTTGTGCCTAAAACAGTCTTGAGTTTGTAACAGAGAGGCTAAGCTACAATATGTCTATTGTTGCTTTGATTGTTTCTATTTTTAAATGGCTCAAATCTCAAAATCAGATGAACTTAACTAACGCATACGAGAGAAACCAACGCTAATTATATCCTCCTCAATTTGAATCTGGTTCGGTTTGGTTAACTAATGTTTGAAACCCAGTGCAAATCAAACCAATTCAGACCAAGTTGTAATTGAAAAAGTTAGGGGTTTGAAAAACTCCCCTGTTTTATTTAGTTCCTCCTCGTCAGTCGTCACATTCGATCTGAAGATGCAATTTCGATTCACCAAGGCATCAACGTTCAAGGTACTAGAGATGAACAGATCGGCTCTAACGTCCTCTTTGAATCTGGTGTCCGCTCTAGTTTTCGTGTAGACAAGTAGTGGATTAAGCTGGTCTGTTTTAGGGATTATCTAGTTTTCACTCAATGTTGATTATGAGAGTTTGGATCCTCGGGGTCTTGCATATAATAACGAGAGCATTAGTTTGGTTGGATACTCAATGTTAGAGACTAGGCGCTTATTTCTCCATTGGAAACTGTAGTTTAACGGGTCGCTAGGTTATGCTAACAACTGTTGGTTTTCCCTGCCAGTTCTGCTCCACATCTAAAAACTCTCGTCATCGAGGTATTACCGAAACCCCGTAAGTTCATTGGATAAACAAAGTATTGAGAACTCTATAGGTCTCATAAATCTTGAATCTCAAATCCTTTGTTACAGGGTTCCTTGCACTATTCAACTTCTATTGATAAAGACGAATGGGGGTTAGTTTGCCCAGTGCGTGTCGAAGTATTCTTTCCTATGGTCATGCCATGTGGAGGTCCCAAAGATAAACAGGTACAGGGGAACTATCGAAGAACTGGAGCAAATGAAGCATTTATTGGAGAAACTGTCATGTCTTAAGCTGGTGCAGATTCGTGCTCAGGTAAAGGTTGACAAAAAAATGCAAGTCATGGCGGATCTACTAATGCTTCCCAGAGTTATGTCCAAGTGCAAAATCTAGGTCACCTTTTCAGAAAAAAAAGGTAACTAAGAGCACACTATATTGAGGTCATAAAGATAAGAGAGTGTAAAGGAGATAGAGGAGAGATGGTGCAAATAAAGCACATGTTGGAGAAATTGCCGTGTCTTGAACTTTTGGAAATTCATCTTAAGCCAGGAAGAGATGACACAAAGCTTCAGATTATGACGGATCTCCTAATGAGTCGGAGAAGTTCGTCCAAGTCCAAATGCACAGTTAAGGTGGTGTCGTCCAAATACACTGTTAAGGTGGAGTTACATTGAACAAAATCTTTAACATGAACTGGCATATCTGAATAGAGAAGAAACAAAGGTGCAATCAGTACTTTGCTTCCCGTTGGTTTGGTTTTGTGTCTTTCTTTCCCCATATATGAGAGACTACTGTTCTGAATCGAACACAACGTAGCGTTTTTATTAATCTCCAACTGGTTATTGTCGTTTTTTTTTGCTCAAGTCGAGTAAGTAGGCAAGAGAAAGGCTAAGCCCATTAGGTCAACTAAGCCTATTTAAAAAAGCCCACGAGCAAACTTCCGAACTCTGTCTGTCTGTGTTGTACTTGTACTTTTAAAATTGTGTCGGTAAGTAAAAATGATGTAATCATCATCATGACGTCATAATTTTTTATTAATTAAAACAAAGAGAGCCGCATATTAAGAAGAAGCAAAACCATCTCTATCTGGTAGGCTTTCGTTATAATTAATGGTCGTTATGTATATTTTAAGCATATGAATTGTGTGTTAGACATTGCTTTCGTGAAGGAAATATTCAAAATAAAGAATACTGTATATAATATACTCAATTATTAATACACGGGAGGGGAGGCGTATCTTGGGTGGGAATATTCCTTTGCGTGAAGAGACGGAGAAACTTCCCTTTAAAACAAAACGTGCTTCCCTCATAAAAATTCCAGGCTGGCGTCACAGCTAGCGTCAGTCTCCAATTTGTGTATTTTAAAAAGAAGATTAACCAAAAGTTACTATCTTCCTTTTTTAAAATTATTAAAAAAATAAACAGTGGACATCATCATCATCATCATCATCATCATCATCATCATCATCATCATCTTCGCCTTTAAAAGGATAGCTTGGGACTACTTTATCGCCTTCTTTCGTTTGCCCTTTGAATCTCATATAGAGACCTTTTATTGCGTTTTATCATCTTCTCGATTCAGCTAAGGATTCGATTGATCTATTCTTTGTTTCTCAGATTAATTCAATCTCCTCCTCTCTTTGATTCGTTTCCTTTCTTTGTTCTCTCCTCAGATCTAGATCTAGATCTAGGGTTTTCTTTTTTCGTCGGGGAATTTTGGCTGATCTAGGCTTTGGTTTTTGGGAATTCTGGTGAAAAAAATCAATAATAAAGGAATGAATATAGATTTTCTATGAACTACTCAATCCTGTTTCGTCGGATTCGAATTCTACACTCTTTCTCCGTCGTTTATCTCTACTACACCTACGTTTTCTCATGAAGTAATCGCTTTCTCCATCTTCTTTTCGTTTTTGATCCAAACTTTATTCTTTGATAGATTTAGAAATCGGGAATTTTCCAGTAAGAAGTATTTGGGGTTTTTTTTTTATAGGAGAAGAAGAAAAATAATATTTTTATTTTATTGTTTTTTTTTTTTTTTAATTTTTAATTTTCAAAAGTCAACGAAATGGGGTCGTTGCAAAGGCAGACAAGTCCAGAATCCGATAATGATCCGAGGTACGCGTCGGTGACGGATGAGAGGAAGAGGAAGAGGATGATCTCTAACAGAGAATCAGCTCGGAGATCAAGGATGAGGAAACAGAAGCAGCTCGGTGATCTCATCAACGAAGTCACTGTTTTGAAGAACGACAATGCGAAAATCGCCGAGCAGGTTGACGAAGCTTCTAAGAAGTACGTTGAGATGGAGTCTAAGAACAATGTCTTGAGAGCTCAGGCTTCGGAGTTGACGGACAGGTTGAGATCGTTGAACTCTGTCCTTGAGATGGTTGAAGAGATTAGTGGTCAGGCTTTGGATATTCCTGAGATTCCTGAATCTATGCTGAACCCTTGGCAGATGCCTTGTCCTATGCAACCCATCAGGTCTTCTGCTGATTTTGTTTGATTGCTGAGGATTGGTTCTAAAGTTAGCATTGAGATCGAGTCTTTGGTCTTCTTGTTGTTTTTTTTTTCTTGTGATGGTTCGAGTTTTGTAACAATTATTGTGTGTCATTAGTGAATGAGTCTTGTGCTGTGGATCCCTCAGCACAATTAAGTACTTTATGTCTCTTGTTTCTGCAGTTTCAATTTGTCCGGTCTTTGTTTGGTTTTGTAGCCATAGTCCTCTAGTCATGTGTCGTCTTGTCATGTAATTGGTGGCTAATGTGTTATTGGTGGCTAATGTGTTATTGGTGGCTAATGTGTTTCTTCTTATTGAATTCAAGGTTTCTTACTAATTGGTCTCTGCGCATATGGAACACCACCAAATCACAATGTTTCTTGCCCTTCGTATTGAGATTTTGTCCTTTGTATTCGTATGTGGAACACCAAATTACGATGTTTTTAGAGCTAATTAAGTCTCAAAGACAACATTCATATTACATTACATCTGCCAAATTGACAAATTTACAAAGATTTTGTAATAAAAGGAATCCTGAACATGACTGGATTACCTTTAGGTGTCGTAAGTACGGCACTCATTGGTCTCAGGATTGTCTTTGCAGTATTCCTCCAAAGGGTCTGAACCATCAGCTTTCTTCTTGTCTCTAGCATGGCTAGCTGCAGCGCTAAGCTCTTCAACCTCATCCCAAGCAGCTACACATTCTCCGCTCACTGGATCGTCTGCACAAGTCTTCTGGGCATCCTTAATGCTTTTCTCCACTACATCCGATATTCCCTTTTCCGGTCCTGCTTTAACCGGCCTAAATCTGACCATCCGGCTCGTTGTTCTTGACCCAAGATTCCACGGATTGTTCAAACGGACAGGACCTGCGAGATGAACCGGTCGATTCTCGCTGGTGAAGACAACACGTTGAGTTGCAATGTTAAGACTAGTAGCTATAGTTGCCATGTTTTGGATGGAGAAGTTACACACAGCCTTTGAATATTTTTCTTTGATAAAAGAAGATATTGGCGATAAAATGGGAGGGAACAAGATATATGAAGTGTGCATCGATTTAATTCTGTGAACACTATTTCTTATCTTTCGTTAACCAACAATAAAGCTCCACGTATTTGAATAATACCTCTTGTGATATTTATTTTTCGATGGAACTATGAAATGATATTTCTCGATAAACAATCTTTTTATGTAGCAGTACGACGTTGAAACTTTGCAGCCATCCAAGCCGTTTTCTAAGAACACTGGCGCTCGCTAGATATTTTATACTTACAAAAAAATGACTTCCTATGATCGGATCGATTGACAATGGTAAAAGAAACATAAAAAGTTGGAAAAATACTCATCCGAATGAAGGAAAAGTCAAGAAAAAGGTCTGAAAAACAATACGGCATGTTAACAAATCTCCAATCCTATCACAGATTTGTTTATTTCCTTAAAGCAACCATATTCTCAGGTCACTCATCTGAGATATCTCAAGTGAAACCATAAAAAGAAAAAACAACAGAAAAATCGAGCCAACAACAATTGAGTAAGAGCGAGTAGAGTCAGTCCCATTCACTCTTCAGCAGCGACAACACTGATCTCACCTCTCTCAAGCAAATCATAGAAAGATCTGGTTTTCCTCTGCTCATTCCAATGGTGCATCTTCCAGAGACCACCAGCAGCTAAACCAAGTGCCAAACCAATAACTAATTCCTTGACAACACTCGGGCCTTTCAGTGTGGCATGTGCAACCTTGTGTCCTGCCATTTCTTCTCAACCTACCACAAGTTTTATTAAGCATAGAGTCAATGTTAACATAATTGACAACTTCACTATGGTAGCTAAAGCTGGAAACTTTTTTGAAGAAACCCAATAAACCATCCATCTATACACACACACAAACACACTTTCTTATGGATCAGTTACGTTCTCCTAGTATGCATAAAACCTAAAGCTGGAAACTTTATTGAAGATACCCAATAAACATCCACCTATATACACACACACTCTCTCGTATGGATCAGTTACGTTCTCCTAGTATGCAATTTTGAGTCTATATATAAACATACAAATGTAAACTTCGATCAATTTACCATCGAATCTCCTCTCTGACATACTATGTTCGATGGAAGGTATCAAAGGGCACGGATTTATGACCAAAATGTTACAAGAACCCTAATTTACACAATCCAGATACTGAAACACGAAATGAAATAGGCATATCTATCCCGAAGAAATTGATTATTAATATCAAATAATCACAAGTCTACGAAAATCAAATCCAAAATTGCACCAATTTAAACTAAAAGTTTACCGATCCAAATCAGACCGATCCCAACTATAAAGAAGAGAAATCGATCCGAATCTGGTGAAAAACAAAAATCAATCGAAACTACACAATCCGCCACCAAAGATATATATATCTATCTTCATCAAGGGAAGAAATATGGACTATACCAGAGTCAGATTCTTCTTCGTCGACGAACGAGAGAGAGAGAGAGAGAGAGAGAGAGAGAGAGAGAGAGAGGCACGACGGAAATGGTGATTGAAGGAACCAGAGTCAGATTTTCCTCTATAATGAACTCCATTCGTGTATTATTGGGCCTACATATGGGCTTCACAAACCGAAACGTATGGGCCACTACATTCGTGTCTTATTGGGTCTCTTTTTCCAAAAAAAATAATAAGGTGGGGTATTTATGGAAATTGAGAAAGATAAACCCTTAAAAAACTCCAGCGAGTGTCCCCACCCATGACGTTAAATTCCAAATCCAATCTGTCAAAAACAACAAACTAATTTCCTAATTGCTCACTTAATTCCAAAATTAATAAAATCATTTTATCTTTCCCTCTTTTGCTCTCTCACAGTCTCACACTCGTCTCTCCGTTTATGTCTTTAATTATTGTAATCTCATGAGCTCACGAGGTTTGTATTAGAACGTCATTATCGTTCATTTACCGAATCTCTTCTCCATACCCCACGAACTCAACCACCATTGTCGACTCCAATTTCTCTATCCTTTTCTTTCAAAATTTCAAAATCTCTGATTACAGAGATAATTAATGAGATTGTTTCCTTCACTAACTTGTTAAGAGTTATAGAAAAAAAAAAAAAAAAGAGATGGAGAGACAGAGGAGTTTCTCTGTGAAGTCCACAAGGGTTGTCTTAGCATTCATCATCATAACAATCTCTTCCGCCATTGTTTTCTTCTCCGCTTCCCTAATCAAACCCAACTCTTCTGATCTTTACTCAACCTCCACTGACTCTAACTTCCATATCTCCGATTTAAGCCCTAAAGCAGCCGTTTCCGTGGCTGACAATCTCAATTATTCAGTTTCCCCTCAAGCAAGCCCCCCGATTCTGACCTCTACCCATTTCCACCCTCCCGAAAACACTTCGAAAGTTTCCGTCTTTGAGCAGAAGATTCGCGGCGAGGGTTTGGTTGTTAAGGAAGAAGAAGAAGAAGACAAGGTGATTATCGCTAACTTAACTTCGATTAAAGTGATTGAACTACCGAGCAGCATCGGTGAAGAAGAGAAGAAGAAGAGAAGAATCGAAGAGTGTGATGTTACGAAAGGGAAGTGGGTTTACGATAGTGACTACTATCCATTGTACACGAATGCGTCTTGTCCTTTTATCGATGAAGGGTTTGGTTGTCAAACCAATGGTAGATTGGATCTTAATTACATGAATTGGAGATGGGATCCTCAAGATTGTGATGCTCCCAGGTTTTTTTTTTTTTTTTTTTTTTTTNTTTTACTTTCTAATTTTGTTCTTTTCCTCTTTGGTTTGGGCCTTTTTAACAGCTATCTACATAGTGGGATTGTAATGATTGGTGTGATAGTGAGTGATTATGATACTAATTGGGATTCATAGTTCCCACTGAGCAGTTAATGGTTTTTGAGATAACGCTTTTAATCATGGTCGTGGTCCTGATATCGAAATTGTGGGCTATTTTTGGTATGTGTGAGTGTAGGTTCAATGCTACAAAAATGCTGGAAATGATTAGAGGGAAGAGGCTAGTGTTCGTTGGAGATTCAATTAATAGGAACCAGTGGGAATCTATGCTTTGTTTGTTGTTTCAAGCTGTTAAAGATCCCAAGAGAGTCTACGAAACGCACAACCGAAGGATCACCAAGGAGAAAGGGAACTATAGTTTCCGTTTCCTGGTACATGCATGACTATAATAATCTTAATGGACCATATAAGTGTATTTACTTACATTTGTGACTGATACGTACTAATGCTATGCGTGTGTACTTGTTGATTAGGATTATAAATGCACTGTGGAATTCTATGTTACTCATTTCTTGGTTCGTGAGGGCAGAGCAAGAATAGGAAAGAAGCGAAGAGAAACTCTTAGAATCGATGCTATGGATCGAAGCTCTTCGAGATGGAAAGGTGCTAATATCTTAGTGTTCAATACAGCACATTGGTGGTCTCATTACAAAACCAAATCGGGGTCAGTATTTTTTACTTTATTAAAACATCACAACGAAGAATGGAATCTAAGATCTTGATTGATTAGTTTGAGTTTGCAGGGTCAACTATTACCAAGAAGGAGACCAGATTCATCCGAAGCTTGATGTATCAACCGCTTTCAAGAAAGCTTTGCAGACTTGGTCATCATGGGTTGACAAAAACGTTGATCCAAAGAAAACTCGTGTTTTCTTTAGAAGCGCTGCACCTTCTCATTTCAGGTTTTGTTTTGTCCTGTCTCTCCTGTGGTTTTAAAGACCGATCATATTTCTCCGTTAGTTATCTCTATATCTCTTCTTTGGACAGTGGAGGGGAGTGGAACTCAGGAGGTCATTGCAGAGAAGCCAACATGCCGTTGAACCAAACCTTCAAACCGAGTTACTCGAGCAAAAACTCCATCGTTGAGGAAGTACTGAAGCAGATGAGAACACCAGTAACCCTCTTGAACGTTAGCGGTTTATCTCAGTACAGAATTGACGCCCACCCTTCTATTTACGGAACAAAACCTGAAAACCGGCGTTCAAAAGCTGTCCAAGATTGCAGTCATTGGTGTCTCCCTGGTGTTCCTGATACTTGGAACCACTTCCTTTATCTCCATTTGCTCAATAAACGTTAAAATACACAAGTTTGTTAAATGTAGACTAGGGAGGGATGCTCAACCCGGTTTGACCAAAGCAATACCATATTGAAAAGAACAACAATATGAAAACCGAAATGAACATACAAACAGAGAAACCTAAATTTTTTCGTTTTTATTTCATAATTGATTTGGTTTGGTTCAATTACCCGAGTATTTGAAGAATCTGCAAGTCTGTAACCGGTAATTGAACCAAACCAAAAAAAAACAAAGATAACAAATTGACTCTAGATAGAGATATATAACTAGACTTGCAGATTCTTAATATGTTTAAAACTTAATATAACTAGAATTTCTTTTTATACCAGGGCTGCTAGTTCCTGGTGTAACTACACAATGGGTTTGGGATAGCCTAGCTACTGGAAAAGACCTTATTCACCGAAACTCAAAACCTGATTTGTATGGTAACTAACTCTACTCAAGGGGTCGAAACTTCAGCGGAAGTTTGGTATCGTCATTGTGTCTTTGTTTGAAGTGAATATTTCTTTTTTTGGTTGTTTATTTGGTGTGTACTTTTGGAGTCTAAAAGATCGTTTATGTCTATCTAATGTGTTACAATATCCGGATGTGGACGTATGGGGTTTGCAGCAAGAAGGTCCCAAATGTGATGAAATGGGATAAGATTCTTTCAGTTACTATTTTAAGTATGGATGATTTAGATGCAAACTTTTGGAAACTTAGTCTACCTGCTTGTTATTTTAGGCCTATAGGTCAAGAAATGAATGTGTTGGTTTTGGGGTTTCTTCTTATTTGGTAGAGTCTACAAATGGCCAAGTTTGATATATATTGCTTTTTGAAATTTACACCTGATCGTCATCTCCTTGGTTAATGCCATCGTTGACACAAGATGGGGATATGCCACGTGGAATTTTTGCTTGCTCAAAAAGCAAGATCATTCCAACCCGAACACATCCTTTTAAGATCCTAACCACACCAATCGTCACAATCATATTATACAACCACCAGTTTACAAAATCATCTGTTCCTAAGTCAACGAGACTAGTATTCATATCGACGTCGATGGATAGCAATAACATTAAAGCTCTCTTTACCTTCGTTACGCCAACCAAAGCCTCTATTTCATCCCGAAGCTTCCACCACCATAAAGCACCGACACTAGCGGCCAAAGCCACTCTCTCTACCACTGTCTCTTCTTCTCTCCGGCCAAAACCGCTTTCCACCACCGTCTTCACGATCACTCGGTACCACTGAATCGTAGCCTCATGGAGACCAAAGAAAAACAAGAGTCTCGTCAAGAAATTGTGATTGTTACCGTTGACGACCCCGTTGACTCCTTTTGAGATCGTTACTCGAAGGCCTAATCCAACGGAGAATTGAAGAGTCAAAAGAAAAACCCACGCGATGCTGACACGTGGATAATAGAAACCGATCGTACGGTTAGTATCTGCGGAACGTCTTCTTATTTTGGTGATCAAGCAGCTGTGGATTAGAGTATGAACGGTTACTACTGAAACAACGGCGTATAGTAGCAAATGGATTGTGTTGAGGAAGAAAGAGTCGGGGTTTTCCGGCGGCGGCGATGGTAAAGAGAGGATGAAGGCGGCGGAGGAGAGACGGCTAAGGAGGAGAAAAGAGAGAGGGAAGAGAAGGCTGAGAAGAGTGGTGGTGATTAGCCGGAATTGCTCAATCACGAGCTCCTCCGCCTCTCTCCACCGCCTTTCGCCGCCAATCATATTTGTAGACATGAGAGAAGTTAGTATAACTGTAAAAGGGACAAAGAGACAAAAAGCGGTTATATATATTTATGTTTGAAAGGGAAGATGAGGAAGAAGAGACTGTCACGTTAGGTTTTTTTTATTTAATTAGACCCATACATACCCATTATATATTGTTAATTAATAGGGTTTTCTCATCTTTTGACGTTTTAACAAATACTATATTTTGTTTAACGTGCCAATGTTATGAAAAAGGAAAAATACATTAAATATATACAAACAAACTCAAAACTCAAACGTAAACAAATTATAAAGACGTTGAGTCGTGACCCGAAATTATAGTAGAGAGTAGAGATAGTTTATGTCTATCCGATGTGCTACAGAATCCGAGTGTCAACGTATAGAGTTTGCAGCAAGAAGATCCTACTGTGTGTGAAGCGTGCAGGGATTTTTTTTTTTTTTTCAGTTAATATTTTAAGCACGAATTGTTACGCAAACTTTTGGAAGCTTCGTCTAGCTGCTTATTATTTTAGCTCTGCAGGAAGATATCCAGCTAATAATTCTTTAGATCAAGTCGCTGATGATCACTGCAGCAGCGTTTGTATCTTCTGTGGTCTATTTATCTCACTTTTAAACGACCATGAATGCTTTACATGTGTCCCTTATCATGCCCTCGCGAACGTCTTCAATCAAAGTTTTTATTTCTTTTTGGTCAACGAAGAGTTAAAAGTAATTAACATATTTTTACTTGTTCGTTGGCCACTGCATTGATGATTATTTGGGCAAGACCAACTTTCAAATCTCTATGCATACGGTTGCAACAGCCACATAAACCAACAAATCAACCCATTTCAACTATAAGCCAAAAACGAAGAACCGAACCTCTCTCTCAACATGGAACCAAAACCAAATCAGCGCAATGTGTCCAAAGGGATTAATAACCGTGTAAACCTATTGCTCCTACAGATTGTTTTCCATGGGTGTGAATGGAACGTTCCTGGGGCTAAATAGCCTATATGCAATGAAACCCGAAACAACTAGAGAAATCAGGGAAAACACAATGGCTGCAATGCTGGTTCCATCGCTAGAGCCCTTGACAGCTGAAGCAGTGAGACCCGAAGAAGATCCCGAGGAGATATCTAGCGGTATCCAATCACAGTTGATCGTGTAGTGTCCTGATCCGTGCCACGGTTTGCTTTCCATTGGGTACCAGAATGCAACTGACATTTTGGCCGGTGAGCCAAGCGTGAACTGAACATCCTGTAAATATCAATCTAGGACCTTAGCTTTAATATGAAGATGTTCTTCATAAATAACTCTATTGACCACGTTCAGTTCTACGGTATAAGATTTTTTGTTCCTAAAGTGTTTTGAGTTTTGACACATGTGGATTTGGTGTAAGATCAGTAACTACTGATTCACAGAGGTAATGCTGATTTTGAGAAAGGGCCAATGGTAACCAAACGTCATTGATCTGAGTAGAAGATTTACTGACCTGTTGGAGACGGTCCATA
>NC_025700.1:624142-632615 GCF_000633955.1 Camelina sativa
CTTCCACCACCATAAAGCACCGACACTAGCGGCCAAAGCCACTCTCTCTACCACTGTCTCTTCTTCTCTCCGGCCAAAACCGCTTTCCACCACCGTCTTCACGATCACTCGGTACCACTGAATCGTAGCCTCATGGAGACCAAAGAAAAACAAGAGTCTCGTCAAGAAATTGTGATTGTTACCGTTGACGACCCCGTTGACTCCTTTTGAGATCGTTACTCGAAGGCCTAATCCAACGGAGAATTGAAGAGTCAAAAGAAAAACCCACGCGATGCTGACACGTGGATAATAGAAACCGATCGTACGGTTAGTATCTGCGGAAGGTCTTCTTATTTTGGTGATCAAGCAGCTGTGGATTAGAGTATGAACGGTTACTACTGAAACAACGGCGTATAGTAGCAAATGGATTGTGTTGAGGAAGAAAGAGTCGGGGTTTTCCGGCGGCGGCGATGGTAAAGAGAGGATGAAGGCGGCGGAGGAGAGACGGCTAAGGAGGAGAAAAGAGAGAGGGAAGAGAAGGCTGAGAAGAGTGGTGGTGATTAGCCGGAATTGCTCAATCACGAGCTCCTCCGCCTCTCTCCACCGCCTTTCGCCGCCAATCATATTTGTAGACATGAGAGAAGTTAGTATAACTGTAAAAGGGACAAAGAGACAAAAAGCGGTTATATATATTTATGTTTGAAAGGGAAGATGAGGAAGAAGAGACTGTCACGTTAGGTTTTTTTTATTTAATTAGACCCATACATACCCATTATATATTGTTAATTAATAGGGTTTTCTCATCTTTTGACGTTTTAACAAATACTATATTTTGTTTAACGTGCCAATGTTATGAAAAAGGAAAAATACATTAAATATATACAAACAAACTCAAAACTCAAACGTAAACAAATTATAAAGACGTTGAGTCGTGACCCGAAATTATAGTAGAGAGTAGAGATAGTTTATGTCTATCCGATGTGCTACAGAATCCGAGTGTCAACGTATAGAGTTTGCAGCAAGAAGATCCTACTGTGTGTGAAGCGTGCAGGGATTTTTTTTTTTTTTTCAGTTAATATTTTAAGCACGAATTGTTACGCAAACTTTTGGAAGCTTCGTCTAGCTGCTTATTATTTTAGCTCTGCAGGAAGATATCCAGCTAATAATTCTTTAGATCAAGTCGCTGATGATCACTGCAGCAGCGTTTGTATCTTCTGTGGTCTATTTATCTCACTTTTAAACGACCATGAATGCTTTACATGTGTCCCTTATCATGCCCTCGCGAACGTCTTCAATCAAAGTTTTTATTTCTTTTTGGTCAACGAAGAGTTAAAAGTAATTAACATATTTTTACTTGTTCGTTGGCCACTGCATTGATGATTATTTGGGCAAGACCAACTTTCAAATCTCTATGCATACGGTTGCAACAGCCACATAAACCAACAAATCAACCCATTTCAACTATAAGCCAAAAACGAAGAACCGAACCTCTCTCTCAACATGGAACCAAAACCAAATCAGCGCAATGTGTCCAAAGGGATTAATAACCGTGTAAACCTATTGCTCCTACAGATTGTTTTCCATGGGTGTGAATGGAACGTTCCTGGGGCTAAATAGCCTATATGCAATGAAACCCGAAACAACTAGAGAAATCAGGGAAAACACAATGGCTGCAATGCTGGTTCCATCGCTAGAGCCCTTGACAGCTGAAGCAGTGAGACCCGAAGAAGATCCCGAGGAGATATCTAGCGGTATCCAATCACAGTTGATCGTGTAGTGTCCTGATCCGTGCCACGGTTTGCTTTCCATTGGGTACCAGAATGCAACTGACATTTTGGCCGGTGAGCCAAGCGTGAACTGAACATCCTGTAAATATCAATCTAGGACCTTAGCTTTAATATGAAGATGTTCTTCATAAATAACTCTATTGACCACGTTCAGTTCTACGGTATAAGATTTTTTGTTCCTAAAGTGTTTTGAGTTTTGACACATGTGGATTTGGTGTAAGATCAGTAACTACTGATTCACAGAGGTAATGCTGATTTTGAGAAAGGGCCAATGGTAACCAAACGTCATTGATCTGAGTAGAAGATTTACTGACCTGTTGGAGACGGTCCATAGTCCTCAAGGGCCTTGAGAACTCAAAATAGTAACTTCCTTTCTTGCCATCTGGTGTGTAAGGGCTGTCTTCCTCTACATAACCTGTTGAAAACATCAAAGGTTAGTAACCAGAGGAGATGCCTATGGCTAAGATATGGTTATAAACACGGAGACTTAATTTCATCTCTTTTTCCAATCAAAAGAATGATAGTATATCTCTGTTTTTGGAACATTTATGTAAGACTGACCTGATTGAGTAGTGAAGCTGCTGTGCCACCATGCTCCATGCCAGTCGTTCTGTGCGCTAGAATCATTTCCTGCCAAAAGAATATCCATGAGGATCACATATTTGTAATTTGCACAAAGAGATCACTCTCCAGTAACTAGCATCCAAATAGAAAAAAAGTAATTTATATTTTAAGGACGTCATACTTGAAGAAACACATTAGAGGGTACAAAATCTGAATTAAATACAGGAAGAGACATAAACAATTACTAAGCTTCCATGAATCAACAATTCCTAAGCAAAAGAAAAAAAGGCAGTTTCTGTTCTTGGTTAGAATTGTTTCAAAAGGGAATTACTACTCCACTAATTTCTGATCCAAAAAGTACCTGAGGGTCCAAGACCATCAAGGTAACGACAATGTGGATTCCACGCATAGATGTCAACTAAATGACCAAATCTGTTCATATGGAAAAAACACAGAGATATTCAATAAAGATGATAAACAGAGGTATAGATAAGCCACTTGATTACCATATAAAGAGCTAAACTAAATTCATTAAATTGGTACAACACCATATCAAAGTAGGAGAGAGACAGAACAAACAGTTTATATGGTAATACAAATGGATTATATTGAAACTATATTGCACTACAAATCACCTGTCACCTCCATTTCCTTCCCCGTTGTCTATTGGATTACCACCGTAAAGCCGCCCCGGAATAGCATTTCCAATGGAGAAATGCATAATATCAACCTCGAAGCCTCTGCAAGCCTTGCTGGTACAAGAGTCTGTCCCTTCTTTACAACCACCCATCTTGTGGAGCAGAAAGTTGACATCAGTTGTTTCATATAAAAAGTTCATGGATGTTAAATGAAATATTTGAACAAAACTACACTTAACCGCCTAAGAAACTTACATTGTGATAAGTAGCTTGATCCCCAATTTGGAACATGAAAGCCACTGATGGACACTTCTTGTTTTCACTGGATTTAAAGAAGCAAGCGGTTCACTACAAATAGTGGTAGACTTGCAATTGAATTATGTATAAATCAAGGATCATTGCAAAAACAATCTGAAACAGTACACAAATGTATTTTGACACCTCTGTATCTAAGAAAGTAATAGACATGCCATAGCTAGACAATTAGTGACTATATAGTAAGATTCAAGAGACCCAGGGTCTTACCATATATTACTTTTTCGTCGCAGGACACATATCCTCATAGGTCAGACGAAGTGACATCTACTAAAACAGTTACTATAGATCTCAGATAATGTATAGTTCTGAACTCCTGATAACCAGTTCTTGGATCATGCAGAGGTATAGAAAGGGGTTTTGCATTTTAGAACTGTGACTCAGATAACCAAAATATAAAAATACACACCTACCCTTTGTCATAAGCGTAATTTCCATCAATTTCCATTAGAAAGTAGATATATCGACCATCATGCAGTGCCTACAAAAAGAGATCCACCAACCAAATGTCAACAACGAAATCCAGATTTATCAATCGAATCAAAATGTCGCAATGAGGTCTGAATCACTAATCCTATGGTCAAACTCACCAAATAGATCTTGTCAAATCAGAAAATTTTCACCAAATCTTACTACAAGTAATGTCGCCAAAACCAATAAGTTAACGCAAATCCGATTCGAATCAACACATTACCTTGACCGTCATCTTCCCAGCGTCATACTCGTGATCGGCGTCTGGATCAAGTGCAGGACGGAGCGAGAACTCGGAGCCGTCAATGTCCTTCCAGTCATCGTTGCGACCATCGAGAGTGATAATCCCAGGTCTGAAATCGGCTGTGACCTGGATATCCGAGTCCGATTCACAACTCCATTCGCCGGATTCTTGGTGAGACGAGACCTTCTCCGCCGCGAAGATCAAGAGCAACGCTACAACCACGAGCTGAAGCATTTTTTGTTTTTCCGACGATTTCTCTCACTTTGGGGGGGTTGGGTGATTAGTTTCTTGTACAGTAGTTGACTGGCCAAATTTACTTGACTCTTCTTCAAACGGTAAGCAAATCCGACAGCTGTAATTAAAAAACAAAATTACAATAGTTTTAAGGCTCATTATGTTATTAACTGGCCTTATGAGGCCCATTATGTTATTAATGGTCTTTATATAAGGCCCATTTAATCATCAAGAGTCATCAAATAGAGAGAAGAGAACCAACCTTGTTGTTGTTAATAAAAACCAACAGAGATATTATTTAGATCGGGAGTCATCGGTCCGATATCTTGGATCCGTCGTGCTCCATTGACGAACAAACAAACAACACTCTTCTTTTCCTTTTTTAAGTTCAACCATTTAGCTCCTTCGCCGGAGCCTTCACATATGGCGGCTTCGAAGAAGATTTGCCATTCTCTGATCGTCTTCCTCGTAGCGATTTCGACTGTCTACGCTGTTTCCGCGGATTCTATAAAAGGCTGCGGTGGTTTTGTCGAGGTTTATCTCTCTCTTCTTTTTTTTTTCCCCTTTCCGGATTCGTTCTGATTGATTCCTGATCCGTTACTAGATAGTTTTTGGTATTGGTATATTGAGGATGTTTGCTTCCCAAAGTAGTAGATTCAGTTTAGTTGAGCCTGCTGCTTAAGTACGTTTACGCACTTCTATCTGAGATTTTGTAATTGGTGGTATGTTTTGATCTTTGGAAATTATCATGGGTTAAGTAGTGGGGGAGTACGATCGGATCTGGATTTATTAATTAACGCTGCTAAAAATTACTAAACGTGCAGGCGAGTTCGTCTTTGGTCAGGTCTCGCAAAGGAGCCGATGGGAAACTGGATTATTCTCATATCACGGTAAGTAATCATTTTGTTGACTGTTTTTTCTTTTTCTGAGTGAGTGAGGGTTTCAATGATTTGTTTTTTTTTTTATCCTCCTTCAAATTACAAGGTTGAGCTTCAAACAGTAGATGGATTGGTAAAAGACAGTACACAGTGTGCCCCTAATGGTTACTATTTCATCCCAGTATATGACAAGGTATTCATCGAACCTTATCTTTCTTTCTTCTGCGCCTGCGAGTAATGTATTTTTTTTGGGTCAATCGCTGTTGCATTCCTGCTGCAAGTGATTTATATGCTTTCTACTCGTAGGGCTCATTCATTCTCAAGATAAATGGACCTGAGGGATGGTCATGGAATCCAGATAAGGTTAATCTGTTCTCCATTTTTTTTTTCTGAGGACTATGCATCAAGAATCTTTCCAGACAAATTACAGGCTTTCTAGCTAGCTATTTACATTGAACTCTATGTGGCAGGTCCCTGTTGTCGTTGACGACTCTAGTTGCAACAATAATGAGGATATTAACTTCCGCTTCACCGGGTTCGTTTTTTTCTTTGTGTTTGCATCATCTTTTTTTCCTTTTTTCAACTTTGTTATTGGTGATTTGGTCATCTTTCTTATTTTTCATGTTTTAATCTTTTGTATATTGCAGTTTTACATTATCCGGTAAAGTCCTGGGAGCTGTTGGTGGGGAGAGTTGTGTGATTAAGAATGGAGGCCCAGCTCATGTCAATGTTGAATTGTTGTCTTTTGATGGATCAGAAGATCCCATCGCTTCTGTTCTCACATCGTCAGATGGGAGCTACTTATTCAAGAATATTATTCCAGGTAAGGAGTAAGATTTTATCATCAGTGTCTCTTTTTCTATTGATCTATCACTATGGCCTTGCATGTATGTAGTCGGAAATTTCCTATATAGTAAAATCAAATGTCAAGTGCCTAATTTCTAGGTGTCTTGTTATAATCAAATGACGAGTTTGTCTGATTGGTTGCAGGAAAATACAATATCCGTGCATCCCATCCAAATCTGCAAGTTGAAGTCCGCGGTTCTACAGAGGTCTTAGATCTTTTTGGTTTTTCTTTTTATCTTTATTGAGCTTTCCTGTCTAATATTCTCCTGGCCAACCTTTTTGCATTTGAGTACCCATGTGTTTCCCTACTCTTTTCTTTCCTATTGCATCCGATTCAATCTTGATAATTTTAATTCTACATGTTAATAGTAGAAATTCTCTGTTTACCTGTAGGTGGAACTTGGATTTGCAAATGGCAGGGTGGATGACATATTCTTTGTCCTTGGTTATGATCTCAAGGGGTCTGTTNCATGTCAATGTTGAATTGTTGTCTTTTGATGGATCAGAAGATCCCATCGCTTCTGTTCTCACATCGTCAGATGGGAGCTACTTATTCAAGAATATTATTCCAGGTAAGGAGTAAGATTTTATCATCAGTGTCTCTTTTTCTATTGATCTATCACTATGGCCTTGCATGTATGTAGTCGGAAATTTCCTATATAGTAAAGTCAAATGTCAAGTGCCTAATTTCTAGGTGTCTTGTTATAATCAAATGACGAGTTTGTCTGATTGGTTGCAGGAAAATACAATATCCGTGCATCCCATCCAAATCTGCAAGTTGAAGTCCGCGGTTCTACAGAGGTCTTAGATCTTTTTGGTTTTTCTTTTTATCTTTATTGAGCTTTCCTGTCTAATATTCTCCTGGCCAACCTTTTTGCATTTGAGTACCCATGTGTTTCCCTACTCTTTTCTTTCCTATTGCATCCGATTCAATCTTGATAATTTTAATTCTACATGTTAATAGTAGAAATTCTCTGTTTACCTGTAGGTGGAACTTGGATTTGCAAATGGCATGGTGGATGACATATTCTTTGTCCTTGGTTATGATCTCAAGGGGTCTGTTGTTGCTCAGGTAATCTCTTTATTCCTGTGTTTCTTTTTATTTCTTTGATGTTCATCAGTAAAATTTTAATGATGATCTTTGTTGGAAGTAGAGATTGGTGTATCATTGGTTTGGTTCATTTTCTTACCCATCATGCAGTTGCAGTTTATCCTCAATTTTTTGTGTTGGATAAACAATTTTGTTTCCTTTTGTAGGGAAATCCAATCCTGGGTGTTCATATATATTTGCATTCAGATGATGTTTCCATGGTAGATTGTCCCCAAGGATTTGGTGACGCTGCTGGAGAAAGGAAGCCTCTCTGCCATGCTGTAACCGATGCGGAAGGAATTTTCAGTTTCAAGTCCATCCCTTGTGGTAAATCATTACTCGACTATTCACAACCAATTCATTGGGCATTTATATGACTTTAAGCTTTAGCCTGATGAATTCTGTACTGTACAACACAAGTAAATGATATCCGGCTCTTAGTTTGTAATGAGCTATATTTTGGTCACTTTGATTTTTCTTCCTCAGGAAAATACGAACTGGTGCCACATTACAAGGGTGAGAACACGGTGTTCGATGTTTCACCTCCTGTGATGCCTGTTTCTGTAGAGCATCAACATGTCACTGTTCCCAAAAAATTTCAGGTCAGATAGAACAACTGCAAACTTTTATAACCACTTTATATATCTATTGGATTCTGCCTACATGTTTTTCCACTAAACATTGAACTGAATTCTCCTTTAGGTAACAGGATTCTCCATTGGGGGTCGTGTAGTGGACGGTAATTCAATGGGAGTTGAGGGCGTTAAAATCATAGTAGATGGTAGTCTAAGATCTGTCACGGACAAGGAAGGTTTTTACAAGCTTGACCAGGTATAATTTAATGCTACAATTTCAAGTTTATACGGTATACCTTGTTTCATCTGTAAGCCTGCTAAATTGTTTGCCACTCAACTTCTCCTAGTGAATTTTGGTACATGTTTCGAGGCTTCTAGAAACTAGAGTAATGGATATGGAAAGATTTCTTTAGTTTATGTACTAAGCAAAGCAAATGTACTTTTACATATTTCAAATATTTGCCACTTGGTTTTCTTTCCACCACCTTTCAGTCTCATTTTTTGTTGCTGTGATCAGTAGTTTTAATAGCAGGGAATGTAATATAATATTGTTTCAACTCTTAGGTTACGTCAAACCGGTATACAATAGATGCAGTCAAGGAGCATTACAAGTTCGACAAACTGAACAAGTTCATGGTATCAGTCTCACTTATTTTTTCTTGCTCGTTATATTAATTTCTCCAGATATGGCTTCACCTCACTCGTTAGAAGTTCAACAAACTAAAGTAAATTAAACTTGTTTGTGTAGGTTTTACCAAACATGGCTTCACTTCCAGATATCACTGCTGTATCCTATGATATCTGTGGTGTGGTGAGAATGTTTGGTTCTCGTCACAAAGCAAAGGTAAACTC
>NC_025700.1:633573-641041 GCF_000633955.1 Camelina sativa
TCACCTCACTCGTTAGAAGTTCAACAAACTAAAGTAAATTACTTAAACTTGTTTGTGTAGGTTTTACCAAACATGGCTTCACTTCCAGATATCACTGCTGTATCCTATGATATCTGTGGTGTGGTGAGAATGTTTGGTTCTCGTCACAAAGCAAAGGTAAACTCCTGTACATAGTTATGTTTCTCTGTTACTTATCTCTCGTGTTTAACGTTTTAATATTTTAAATTTAGGTAGCTTTGACTCATGGACCCACAAATGTCAAACCACAAATGAAGCAAACAGATGACACTGGAACTTTCTGCTTTGAGGTTTGTTGATGCAGATATGTATCTCTACTAAATCTAGACAAAAGTTAGTTTTATAAAGTTACCTCCCTTGATTCTTTGGAGAGTTGTTTCTGGCTTATGTGGTTACCTCGCTCCTTTTCTGTTTATGAATGAGTTCTCTGTTTCTCACTTTATAACTTTTTTATTTATTCATTTTGGTTTTGCTATCATATATATTTCAGGTTCCACCAGGCGAATATAGGCTGTCTGCTCTGGCTGCTACACCAAAGGGTGCTTCTGAGCTTCTGTTTTTGCCAGCTTATGTGGATGTTGGCGTCAAAAGTCCTTTGTTGAACATAGAATTTTCTCAGGTAATTCTCTCTGAACGACTCCACTCTTGGAACTGTTTTCGTAGAATCAAATTGATAGGAGTTGGATGAACAATAGACTTCCACGTTTTCAGGAGATTTTCTTTCTTTTAATTTCTTTTGGGTGTTAATGCAGGCCCGAGTCAATGTGCATGGTTCTGTTACTTGCAAGGAGAAATGTGGTCCTTCTGTCTCAGTGGCGCTTGTGGGAGTAGCTGGTGATCGTGAAAAGAAGACAGTTGTTTTAACCGACGAGAGCAGTCAATTTCTATTTTCAGACATATTGCCTGGAAAATACAGAGTTGAGGTGGGATGCATGGTTTCTTTTCAACTTTTTTTTCTCCTCTTGGGTACATCTATAAGAGAGACGGAAAAAGTGACGTTACTAGCCAAATACATTTACCAAATTGCTTGTCACGATTGATAAATTTAGGTCAGAAGCATTTCACCGGAAGCCACATCTGATGAAGACAGTTGGTGCTGGGACCGTAGCTCAATTGATGTGAATGTTGCAACTGAGGATATCAAAGGGATTGAATTTGTTCAGAAAGGTTACTGGATTAATATTATCTCCACCCATGAGGTGGATGCTAGAATTGTTCATCCTAATGGATCACCTACTAGTTTGAAAATCAAGGTATTCTTTTTCTGGTGGATTCTCCGTGAGTTTTGGCTGTTTAGGAAACTGTATTTAATCTCTGTCAAAACTAATCATCTTTATCATTTGTGGTAACTACAGAAAGGTTCACAGAAAATATGCGTTGAGTCACCTGGAGGACATGAGCTTCAGCTTTCTGACTCATGCATGTCCTTTGGGAGCAATTCAATAAAGATAGATGTCTCAAATCCACAGGTTTTAGTTTGTAATGTTTTCTCTTTTGTTTTAATATTCTTTGGCTTGTCCTTCATTTAGCATCTACATACTTTTCTTTCTGTAGCCTATTCATCTGAAAGCCGAGAAATACCTCCTCAAAGGTCTGATAAATGTGGAATCTAGTTCAACCGAGATTGAGTCTGAATTGCCAGAGAATTTCATTGTTGATATTCAAGACAAGGAAGGACATGTTATCAACAGTATTGCTGCCAAACTTACATCTGATGGGCGTGGCGTTTATGAGTACTATACCTGGGCCAGCCTTGGTGAAAAGATAAGCTTTGTTCCTCGAGATTCTAGGTATGATCTGCTTATTATGATGTCAGGGAAACTGTGAACTAGACTTCATATAGTTGGAGTCAAATGTCTCAAGAATGCATCATAGTTCATAGAAGAGAAATTCTTATTTCAAAGTCCAACAACCAAAAGAGTGTTTGGGTGTTTGAATCTTTCTCTAATATTTTTGAAGCCATTTTTATTTTCAAATTACTTCAGCTATAGCTGTATTCTGTTTCAGGGGCGATGTGGAGAAGAAGATGTTGTTTTATCCTAAAAAGTATCATGTAAGTTTTAACTAGTAATGCTAGCCATAAAATATTCTATAATGGGAACATCAAGCTTAATTTGTGTTTGTCTAATAGGCTGTAGTGTCAAATGGCGGATGCCAAGCTTCAGTTTCTCCATTTACTGGTCGGCTTGGTCTTTACATACAAGGATCGGTCTCTCCTCCTCTTCCTGGTGTTCATATCATTGTTTCCGCTGCAAAAGACAGCCTGATTTCTTCACTTAAGAAAGGTGAAGTAGCTATTGAAACAAGCACGTCAGCAGATGGTTCATTTGTTGCCGGGCCATTGTATGATGATATAACATATGCTACAGAAGCTTCAAAGGTAGGTGTTTATTATACTGATAAATATTTCGTGCTCATGCAAGTGGACCTTGAGATGATGTTTTGCTTCACTTTTCTAATCTTAGTTTAGATCTCATGCATCCGGTTACGCTAAAAATCTCACTTGCATTCATTTGTTTTGAACCAATGTGTTCCTGATCTTGGCTTACATGTGCAGCCTGGCTACCATATTAAAAGGCTAGGACCATATTCCTTCTCCTGCCAAAAGCTTGGTCAGATCTCTGTGCGCGTATACTCAAAGGACAATGCCGAGACATTAATCCCTTCGTTGTTGTTATCATTAAGTGGCGATCATGGTTACAGAAATAATTCTATATCTGGCGCTGGTGGACAATTTGTATTTGATAGCCTATTCCCTGGAAATTTCTACTTGCGTCCCCTTCTTAAGGTAATTAAACCATACTCCCCTGCATTCTTAGCAAAGAAATGTTTTTAACTGCTATGACTGGCTATGATCTGATATATGAATCAGCAGCTTTCATTGGGAACATTCTGTAATGGCTTTCTCAAAACGTAAAAGTTGCCCAAAAGAGATAAAGGATGAACTTTCTGAGTATATATCGTTGTCCTCAGGAATATTCTTTCAAACCTTCAACAATGGCAATAGAACTGGGTTCTGGGGAGTCCAGTGAAGCTGTATTTGAGGCTTCTCGTGTTGCCTACAGGTTTGATCTTATTCTAAATCATTTCCCAATATTACTTCCTGGTTTTACTTACGTCAAAAGAAGTTGTTGCCTTAGTTAGACTGGAATAAGTTGTTTTCGGGCTCCTAAAACTTTCTCGGCTCATTTCTTTTAAGTATATATGATTGCACCAGGGCTCACTTCTCTGCTATAAAATTAGAGCAAAACACTTTCTTTGAAGCTTGTACGGTTATAACAATTCATAATGACCAAGTAATATCGCTCACTTCAAAATTGGTCACTTTTAAGTTTCAATTGAGATCTCATAGATCTCCACTATCAGCACATTCTGATTTTGGTCCTAAACTTCATTTTGCTGAACCATTCTCTTGCTATTTGAACCCTTAAAAGCATATTTGTAGGTTTAGACTACATTCGATATAACCTTTTTCATTTCTGTAACAATAGATACCTTGTGAATTCTGTTGCAGTGCAATTGGTAGAGTTGCTCTCCTATCTGGCCAGCCACAAGAAGGTGTTGCGATTGAAGCTCGCTCTGACTCCAAAGGATACTATGAGGAGACTACAAGCGATATTAATGGAAATTATCGACTGAGAGGGTTACATCCAGATGCAACATATGTAATCAAAGTGTCGAANATTGGTAGAGTTGCTCTCCTATCTGGCCAGCCACAAGAAGGTGTTGCGATTGAAGCTCGCTCTGACTCCAAAGGATACTATGAGGAGACTACAAGCGATATTAATGGAAATTATCGACTGAGAGGCTTACATCCAGATGCAACATATGTTATCAAAGTGTCGAAGAAAATTGGTTCAAGCAACAATAAAATTGAACGTGCATCTCCAGAGTCGGTTTCTCTCAAGGTTTGTTTCTGTTTGTTCAAATAATATTCATTCTCATCATCCCCAATTCAACAACAAAATTTACCTGATTTTCTTATTATAGATTGGTTACGAGGATATCAATGGGCTCGACTTTTTGGTATTTGAACAACCAGAAACGACCATATTAACTTGCCATGTTGAAGGAAAACAAAACGAAGAACTAAACTCGAATCTGCTAGTGGAGATCAGATCAGCCATTGATAAATCTAAGATAGAGAATGTCTTCCCGCTACCACTCTCCAACTTCTTCCAAGTAAAAGGCTTACCTAGAGGTAAACACCTTGTGCAGCTTAAATCCAGTCGTCCTTTAATCTCCCACAAAGTAGAATCAGAGATTATCGAAGTTGATTTCGAGAAAAATGCCCAAATCCATATCGGTCCACTTCGGTACGGCATCGTGGCAGATCATCAGAGTCAGGTAAAATATATAATTCCCAGAAGAAAAAAAAAGTCTTCCACATTTTCATTAGACTGAATTTCTCATTGTGATTTGATTTGTATTGGTTTTAGGAAGTTACACCTGCGGCTATTTTGCCACTGGTTATTGGCGTTTCAGCAATTGCTCTGTTCCTCAGCATCCCAAGGTAATTATAATTTCCAAATTGTAACATTTGTAATATGAAAACATGTCCACAATTAGTAATCCTCACATGCTTATGAAAACAAACAAGGTTGAAAGACATATACCAAGCCACGGTTGGGATTTCGTCTCCGGGGTTCACTGCATCTGCCAAGAGAGAACCTCGAAAAGCTGTTGCTAGAAAGAAGACGTTCTGAAGAAATATTATTTTAATCTTCAGTTTTTTCCCTTCTTTTTTGTTTTGTTACATATATTTAGAGTGAATTTATTCGAAACTTGCAGAACTCAGACTTCTCTAATCCATTTACATTTTAGAGTAACATTTTGCTCAACGGTTAATTTAGTCTTTTTGTTTTTTTTACGCATTTCATTTCTTTTAAAATGTCATTTGTGCTAGAATCCTTTTCTTTCTTACTATTTCCATTCTGTTATCAGTTTCTCTCCATTACTCTGTAAGTCGGTAATAAATGAAAGAAGTTATTTAAATTTTAAATTTAGTTTCTGATATTGTACTTTTTCAAAAGTCATTAATTAATGCTCAATCCCTTATAGTTGAAAACTGATGATTAGATCACAAGATCATGTTTTTTTCTTATATATATATTTATTTTCATAATTTAATATTGTACTTTTTTCAAAGTAATTAACTCAATCCCTAATAGTTGAAAACTGATGATAGACCACCAGATCATTTTTATAAATAGTATTTATATATATAGCTGATTTAATTATAGATTTTCATAATTTTACATAAATTAATACTGTACTCTTTTTTAAAGTCAACAAATTAATTCTCAATCCCTTATAGTTGAAAGCTGATGAGTATAAGATCACTAGATAATATTTTTATCTTTAGTTTATATATATATATATATATATATATTGATCTACAACTCTAAAATGATAATTATCGTTGGAAAAGAATGGAAGAAGACAAAATGAATCCTCAAACGATCACATCAGATGATATTTTAGTAGAGATCCTTCAATATCTTCCAATGAAACAACTTGCTAAACTCAAGGCCGTGTCGAAACAATGGAGATCGGTGATCGAAACAACCTATTTCGCCCACGAACGTCTCGTTAGATTGGGATTACCAACCCCGAACACGAAACTTCTTGTTGTACATCATCAAATGTCATCAGATTCTGACTCGACAACTTTGCTTTTGAAGACTTTTTCTAGAGATCACGACAACAACGGACGAATCAGTCTTTCTTCTTCGAGTTCTTACCCTTTCCCTGATAATCCAATCAACGTCGAATGTCGAGGCGAAACCACCCAAATCTTAGGAACCTGCGACGGATTGGTCTTAGTTGGGATCTACGGTTTTAGGTACATTTACTTAATCAATCCAACAACGGGAGTGCATCGAACACTGTCTCCACAATTATCGCAGTGGCCCAGAAATAATTATGAATTCCATACTCGCGTAAATTATCCAACGATTAGAAAGGATCGGACAGTTTTTCAAGGAGATATGAAGTTCTATCAACAAGGTACGTCGTTCTTTTTGTTCAATAATTAACTGATTATCATAGATTTGGATCTGATCATCACTATATAGTATCTGCATACAGTATATGTATAATATATGTAATGTTAAAGATGCACGATGGAGTTAAATATTAATATATCATGCATGAGAACAAAAATATCATCAAATATATATGATGATGATGATTGACGTTATTGCTTCTGCACGGACACAATTAATTAAGTAAATTGACCAAGTTTTCATTTGCTTTTTAATTTGATAAAAGAACAATTGACGAAGTTTTGTTATGTACAAGATTAATATTCATGTACATAATACTTGAAATGATAGATTACTTTACAGAGAGAGAATGTATAAAAGATATATATAGAGGATATACATATTTGACCATTCCTTTCCTTCCAACGTGTGTACATATTTTTGTTCATTTTGAAGTTAAATTATTGGCCCTAATGCCACTTTCCGTTGGATTTGGAAAAGACATTATTACAAAATCATACAAGGTCATTTCGATGTACTCGGAAAAAGACCATACACGTGAAATTCTATGTTTTAACAGCCGTTTCAATGTTAAAGTTATATCCCTTGATAATGGCGAGCAAAGAGACGTCGGTTGGTACAGATTAGATGACTACAATGTTTGCTATGAACAAACACCCGTCTACGCAAACGGATCACTCTTCTGGTTTACATTATATTGTTATACTCGGAGTTATAAAACACTTTCAGAAATACCTTCGCATCTGATAGCTATTGATCTACACACTGAACAATTTCGATGGGTATCATTACCAAAATGTTACACCCGTTACTCTCGTGGTGTGCAAATGTGGAGCCTAAATGAACGTTTGTGCTTATCAGATGTGCTAAACATACAATGTTCTTCAGGGTTAGACGTTTGGAGTTTACAAGAATCTTCTACTCAAAATTGGGAGAAATTATTTTCTTTTAATATTTTGGATATCAGTAGATTGGATGCAAAATGCTGGATGCTTGGTCTAAGAGCTGCTTACTTTAGAAGAATTGAAAAGGGTCAAGATCAAGTGTCGTCTGATATTCTAAGAACGGCTATTTGGTATTCGCCGACTATGATTTCTCCGTAAAGTTTGCTGCATTGATGTTGTTTCTACCTTCTCTTGATTTAATATATCAAAAGCTTTTGAGTTTTTGACATTAATTACAGTACATGTTGAAAGAAAAGTTGTTGATTATTTACTTGGAAAGAGGAAAACAAACAAATGTTTGCTTAGCAAAAAAGTATATTGTAAGTTCTATTTATAATTGGAATTAATTATGTGATATTTTAAAAATGTAGTATGTTTCTTATTGTATTTATTAAGAGCTACGATTGAATTCAAATTATAATTTCTACGTAAATAACCTTTAATTTTTCTACCCTATATATTTCTTTCCGCATAAAAAAAAAAAAAAAAAAAAAAAAA
>NC_025700.1:641085-653755 GCF_000633955.1 Camelina sativa
CACAAAAAGAGAGGAAGAAAAAAACTCAAGAGTTAATTCGAATTTTGAATAACGTAACGTAAATAGTATCATATCAATGTCTTGACTCTTGACCTAAAGAAATTAAATAAAATAGTAATAATGTATCCCACACAATATGTAACCCCTCAAAATAAAATAAAAAATCTAACAAAATACGTAATACAGATAAAAATTAAAGCGACAAAGGTATA
Source organism: Camelina sativa (assembly GCF_000633955.1). Lineage (NCBI taxonomy): Eukaryota > Viridiplantae > Streptophyta > Magnoliopsida > Brassicales > Brassicaceae > Camelina > Camelina sativa. The sequence continues at coordinate 641,298 of NC_025700.1, forward strand.
AGAACTGGGCATCATTTTGTATGTTTCTGAAAAGTAAGTTAAGATATATGTATTGGTGTGCACATGATCCAATGTTCGCGGTCATCCCTTTACTGGCGCACTGTGAGAAACACAGGTCGCATGTAAAACAAACGAAAGCGGATTACATACTAATCGTGTCCAAACCACACGCGCGCATTTATTAATTGGGACTGTTTTTATAACACTGTCCGTCCACCTACGATAGCCGGTCACCAGTTCAAGGTATTTTAATTAGCAAGAATCCCATGTGTTCTATATTCATCACTCCTCACTCTCTCTTAATTCTCTCTAACCCTCATTAAAAAATCTCTCTCTCCCCCTCGTTTTGTTTACTTGGGAGGTTTGGTTATGGAGAATGCTGGTGCTGGGGTGCCGTTTTACGATTTAGGGCAAACAAGGGTTTACCCACTCTTCTCTGATTTCCACCATCTATCGGCGGAGAGGTATCCGGTAGGGTTCATGGATTTACTTGGTGTTCATCGTCATTCCCTCACCCATACGCCGCTGATGCACTTTCCCACGACTACACCTAAATCGTCCTCGAGCGAAGCTGTGAATGAAGATCATGAAAAGAAGAGAGAGAACGAGGAGGAAGAAGAAGAAGAAGAAGAAGAACAGCAACATAAGACATATAAGAGGTGAGCTTGAGCGTTTGTTTTCGTTTTCCTTTTTTGAAGTTTATTTCTTTTTCACAGAGATCACTTGGTTCACATAAATTAAGAATCAGAGAAAAAAATTATATATATGATGCTTGCTGAACTATAGGGATTATAGGTTTAAAACAACTAAGACTAGTGAAAAGACGAAGTTGAAGGTGTCAAAAGTGTCATTCATCACCAAGAGTGAGGTTCTTAATCTAGATGATGGTTACAAATGGAGAAAATACGGTCAAAAACCTGTCAGAAACAGCCCTTTTCCAAGGTAATAATATTAAGCTTCCTAATTTACTGTGTGTTCTTTCGGATAAATAATTAAATTAACATTATATACGAGCTAGATTTACAAATTTTGATGGGTACTTTTTTTTTTCCCTTTGCAAGGAATTATTACCGTTGCACAACAACTTGGTGTGACGTGAAGAAGAGAGTGGAGAGATCATTCAGTGATCCAAGCAGTGTAATCACCACTTACGAAGGCCAACACTCCCATCCTCGTCCAGTACCCAAAGGAGACAGCCTTGGATTCAATGGCTCAGCTTCTAGAGCCCACTTTGGCCTCCCTACACTCCCTCCTCAGCTTTTAGATTACAACAGCCATCAACAACAAGGACAGTCTTCTTTTGGAGCTGGGTACATTATCCGGCAAGAAAAAGGATCTGATGATGATCATCATGATGATCCTGTAGTGAAGAAGAGTCGAACTCGGGATCTGCTGGATGGAGCTGGTTCAGTCAAAGAACATGGCCTTCTTCAAGATATTGTTTCCTCTCATATCATTAAGGATGAGTGTTAGTTAATCGCTTAATGAAGTATCTAGCTAGCTAGCTAGCTAGGTTTATTTTATCTAATTATCGTAAAAACAAACCATGTAGGGCAATGTTCGAGCTGTCATACGTATTTGATCATGATGAGTATTATGGGTTTTTTTTTTCTTTTCTTTTTTTTTTGTATCAAATGAGAGAAATTGAACTTATTTAATTGATATTTATTACTTTAACTTAGAGTACCCGCTTGATCAAAGATCAAAACACTGATTAAGCTTATATACTGAACCGCACCACATTTAGGTTACTTAATTATTTTCACATTTTGTGTGTACATGTATGCATGTCTTACTGATCGAGCAATTAGTAGTCACTCTAGTAGTGTGTGGATCGTCGAACTGATATCCGACCTCGAGCAATGTACAAGATTTTGAGAGCAATAACGCTATATTAGCTAGGGTTCAGTTAGGTTTTAATTCTCTATATATTATAGCTAGAGACGAGATATAAAGGTAAAGATAATTGATTGATTGATCTTTTAACAGAGAACGTAAATTCCGGGATTGATGATGCTTTTCTTAGTTATATCAATTAATTTTTGATTACTGACTTTTGAATACAGAGAAGCATATATAATAATTAGATGGTTCAAAGGGAATATTGATGTGGAAAAACAAAACTTATGTTGCATAGTATATTTTAGCTAGTATATATATATATATATATATTCATGGATCAAACAGGAAATGGGACGGATCAGTATATATCTAATTACGATGGGGAAAATAATTATTCACCACATACTTGTGTATTTCATGAAAGTCAAGTGTCAGTGTCATCTGCTATTTTAAACTTTAACGTTTTCTTTTTGGTTTTTTTTTATTCTCGTGGTTTCTTCTAAAATACCAAAACGACAATAAAGGAGTAAAACAAATTCAAATTCCGACCTAACCTCTAATTAATGATCATTTTACTTTTAAGAAAAGGACTATATATGACACTCTTCATATGCATGTTTGTTAAAATTTTGAGATTCGTTCCGTCTTCAAGCTGTTTGGAAGCAGTGTGTTTGAATTGAGTCAAACCTTATAAAGACCACATGCACACACTATATGACCATTTCTATATATAGAAATGTTTGGTTTCGTCCCCTTCTGTTCCAAATTTCATTTCGTCGATCGTGTCACATGGTCTTTAATTTGCTACAAGCTAAGTAGAGACAGACAATGGTTCGAAAAACCTAGAAAAGACAAGTACTTATCATATCACTACATATCTTCTATAAATTGTTATCAATAAAATTTAATAGTAATTAATAAGCTTTAAATAAAGATTTGAAGATTTTAAATATATAAAGTTAGTTAGATTTTATTTAATTTGATACATAGCAGTTCTGTGAATTTAAACTGGATCATTAGTAGATTAGATTTCTTAGCTATATTGTATTGTATTTTTAGTACATACAGATTTTTTCCTCTTTTATCTTTCTTATATCATATTTTTCCTAGTGCTTTTTTTTTCCTACAGTTAGCATATATATAAGAGACAGATAAGGTTTAAAGAAGGATTATTAAAAAAGTTGCAATTAACAAAAATTGAATCTTGTGTTGTCAATTGTCATACTCAAAAGAAAAAGAAAAAAAAAATGTCATACTATGTTCGTCATTGTGTCCGTCCATGGGAGCCGGAGAACATCACAATTTCTGGTTGCTTATGTTTCGGACCCAATACGGAGAAGACCAATGAAATCTTCAACAAAATTTTCACGGAAAACTACTCGGAGTCGGCTTTGAAAGAATTAAAGTCGGATCCAGAGCTAAGAGTGAATGTGATGGAAAACATCATAGCAACTTTCAATTGTCAAATCCATGATGGGATCATTAAGGAGAACATAGGTTTCGCTATATGGATGATCGGTGAATATTCATTATCGATTTCAGAGATCGAAAACGGATTATATGTTATCAGACGAAGCATTGGAGAGCTGCCTTTCCCTAATTCATCTTATAATGATGTTCTAAAATGCAATTGGTTCGAAGAGTGTCGTCGAAGGCTAGTCATCGATGGAGATGCTAAACTCCGAATGCAAGTAGCTATCGCACTAAGCAAACTTATCTATAAACAAAAAGTCTTTATTCGTGTAAGAAAACTCAGACAAGTACGAACGGAAGCTGTTAGGATAATAGCGTTGCTGCCTAAACCGGTCAATATGGGACGTGCGACTATCGATTTTTACAGCGGGGAAATAAGGAGATGCATGATATCTATATGCCATGGAGATAAAGAGCTTAAACGAATTTGTGAAAAGCTAAGTGGTGAGAATTTGATTAGCTTGCTTTCCAAGAAATTGCAAGAAGATCAACAAAAAGATTTGGATGACCAAGCGTTGTATCAGTTGGTAAGCAACCTTAATCATCCCATATTGCTTCTTCGTTATTAAACTAAATCCACACACACGTGTATATATATATATGGTTGTTTCGTTATTATTTAATTATAATTCTAATTTATTTTTTCTTAATTATTATTATGGCATAGGAAGCAATCTTTTTCGGGTCGAAGAACGATGGTCAAGCATAGGAGAGGCAATGTATGGTTTATATGTGTAATCAAGTCCCTACTAGGGAATCTCGGGTGGTGTGTTATTTTTAAAGTCGTTGTCCTTTTATATTTTAAGGCATCCTTCATGAAACATTCAATTTGATGCTTGCAATTTTAATCGATCTAATTTTCTTTAATTATTGTCTCATAATTAAGCGATTTATATTTGTTTTTTTTTCATTGCTCGTAATCGAGAGAGTTAAAGAAACAATAATTCAAAAAAAAAAAAAGAATTCGGAAATTGACGGAAAAAAACGAAACGACAACATTATGGGAAGATCCAAACCCGATCAAAATCCGATCCAAAAAACCCTATCCGAATCCGTATCCGAAATTGTAAAATACTCGAACGGGTTCTAAATCTCTAAATCCGAAAAATCGAACCCAAACCCGATCCAAACCGAAATTTGAATGGATATCTGAATATACCTACATTATTAATATACAGTAGTAATATATTAGTAATATTTATAATTTTAATAATATAAATGTCTAAAATATTCAGATTTTTAGATATTTTAGATAATTTGAAGTATTTAAACTGTTTATAGTAAATTTGAGTAAAAAATACTCTAAATTTTTCAGATATATTGCGTATTATTGAATAATTTATACTAAATTAGATACTAAAATTTTGAATTTTGTGAACTATGGGTAATCCGAATCCGAACCCGAAATACCCGAACCGAATCCGATCTGAACCCGAAATCTAGAAATACCCGAACGGGTCTTATATCCGAAATACCCGATCCGAACCCAAAAATCCGAAATACCCGATCCGAACCCAACCGAGTACCCGAATGCCTAGGCCTCTCAACAAAACGCGAAACTTAAAGCGGCGACGTTTAACTGAGGGGTATATATGTTATTTAGAGAAATCAAAGGTTCAAAAGGGAAAGAAAAAAAAAAGTTAAAATTTTTTGGAAGCAGTCAATTTCAATTCCCACAGGGCACCGAACGAACCCTAATAGCAAATCTGTATCGTTGAGTTTGAGCAAGCATCTTCTTGGGTCGCCATTAATTCGCACCTCGCAAGGTATGATAAACCCTAATTCTAGATTTTTTGGGTCTATACTCTTTCATCTTTTCTTTTCTCCGTCGCTCTTTAATTTCGTCGCATTGAGCTATGACATATGTGACAATCAGCGAGTTTGGTAATAGGGTTATTCGATTTCTCACATAATTTTTGTTTATCTCTATGAAAGATGTCACCTTTTTTTTTGATTTAATCGTATTGAGTTAATGAAGAAGTTTTCATAATTATTATGTTATGTGTGTCCTATGCAAAATGTGGCGTCTTTCTTCTTCTTCTTCTTCTTCTAATTCTTAGTGAAGTCTTCATGAGATTGATACTTGATTGAGACATTGTCTTTTCAGAGTCTTTCTGGGAATTGAAACTGAAACGTGTGTTTAAATTTTCAGATGGAAAGCACTAGATCGGACCCAGAGCTTGATGATGACTTTAGTGAAATCTACAAGGAGTATACTGGTCCTGTAAGTGCTGTCACAAACAACACTACCCAAGAAAAAGACAAACCTATTATCAAACAACGGTCTGAAGAAAGATGTGATGAAGAGGAGGAGCAACTACCTGACCCTAATTCTGTACCAACCGATTTCACTAGCCGAGAAGCTAAGGTTTGGGAGGCTAAGTCGAAAGCTACTGAGAGGAACTGGAAGAAGAGAAAAGAAGAAGAAATGATCTGTAAAATTTGTGGCGAGTCTGGCCATTTTACTCAGGTAACCCTCCTCTAATTTTTCTGCTTCTTGCTAGTAGCTAAATCCTTTTTTAGTGTTTATATATCATCTGTGTTGTGTTTCTGAATGTTGCATCATTCATATTTTGTTATATATTTTAGGGATGTCCATCAACACTTGGTGCTAATAGGAAGTCACAAGAATTCTTTGAAAGGGTACCGGCTAGGGACAAGAATGTAAGAGATTTGTTTACGGAGAAAGTTATTGAAAGGATTGAAAGGGAGACCGGCTGCAAGATTAAAATGGATGATAAGTTCATAATTGTTAGTGGCAAGGACAGATTAATCTTGAGGAAAGGTGTTGATGCTGTTCACAAGGTTAAGAAGGATGGTGAGATGAAAAGTTCTTCTGTTTCTCACAGGAGCAGATCCAGGTCACCTAGGCGAACTTCTGTTGGTCCACCACGTGCTCGAAACTCTGAACCTCAAGGACAGCACCTGCCGTCACATGGTTCATCATCAAGTTTCTCAGAGCGCTCTGGAAGGCAAGATAAGTTTGTGGATAATCGTGTGCGCGAAGAGAATCGTGTTCTTGAGAATCAGCGAAATGTTTACCGAGGATCACCACAAGGTAGGGACAGGATAGGATACCTTAGAGACCTGGTTATTGTCTCTTTTTAGTCTTGTCTTTAAGGAAGTTGATTGGTTGTTTTCCGGCTTTTCTTTTGGCCGATAATGTCATTTCCTTATCTTTATTTTGCAGCCAAAAAGGTAAGTCCTTATGTTCAAAGCATTTTGTACAGTACCGAAGTAAATAAATTATTTACTACACTTTTGCTCGATCTTCTCTCTGATTGAAGTTGAGATCATGTGTCTTACTGTAGCCGTAACCTTTCGTTTAGCCTCGTGGTCAGGCAGTTAACATTATTATTCATTTTATGAAGCTTATGGTAGTGACAGAGCTCGGAGTCGTTCCACACATTCAAAATCTCCAGGGAGACCACGTTATAGTGGATGGGATAAACCGTATGATAGGCAAAAGTCTGAGGTGAGTGGTTATAGGTCTGAAAGATGGGACCAAGAGAGAATGGGTGGCTCCAGCGACATTCAGGTGAGTCAACAGTTTGAACGGCCTCCAGTCCCACAGTCGTTAGAAGAACTAGAATTGGAATATACGAGGGATGCAATGGAGCTTGAAAAGAAACGCGATAAGGAAGAAGATGAGGAGAACATCAAGCATCGTGAGGTAAGAGATCCAGTGACTGAATGTGTTCCTCTTAGATTCCAAACCAAGTATAGGCTGGATTGAATTCTATCACCTCAGAAATCGCAATTCTTAGGAGTTTCAACTATGAAAGTTGCATGCTTTTTGCATTTTTAGTTGCTCATAGTATTTGGACGGCAGCGGATCTCTCAAAATGTAATTTAGTCCCCAGTCTCCTAGTGAAATGCAATTCCTTTTGAAGAACCTCACCTTCTGACATCAATTTGTGCGAGTTTATAGACAATCCGGGAACTGAGAGAGAGTTACATGAAGAAACAGGCTGGGCTAAGGGGTATGAATGCTAAACAATGGGACGAATTCCTTCAACTCGATGCTCAGAGACGTCAACAGCAAGCACGGCAGCAAAACTCTGGTTTGAGTTATGGTAACTATAGACAGTTTCCTCCTTATGCTGAGTTTGATGATGGATACTCCGCCAATCCTCCTCCCTATGGTGGAAACAATGTGCCAATGGATTCCCAGGGCAGATATCCAAACCATGTAAAAAACTATCCCTCAAGGAATCAAGACAACAATTATGGTACCGGTTTCCAACGCCAGAGACGTGAGGACTATGGAAAAGCCTACAATCGTTATTAGACCATCGTATCCAGATTGTGTATGGTAAGTTGTTTCTCCCATATGAAGACGAAAGTTAGTAATGTGCTGTTCTTGGAGTTTATGATTTTGATTGAGTAGCTGATCGAAGTGTTAACGGTGGATTCTTGAAAAGTCTGTCTTTGTCTCTCTGTACTTTCTGGCCTAAAATGCTATTTGAAAATTTCAGGGTCTGCTGAATGTGGATTACGACAAATGAGTCCAAATCGCACCTCCAAATATGTGGTAGGTAATCCGAATTCTGATTAGGTTGTACACATAATGTATCTTGGAGACAAGGCGCAAACAAAGTGTTGTTCCTTACTGGTGAGCCAGTCTCATATCTGGCAATGTTGAATACCGTCCTCGTCCATGCAAAAGAACATCTGTGATTGCTAGCTATCTGTTTCTCCTTTGGTTTGTCATTTTACATTAAGATATCCTGCTTAATTGTAGTGATTGAACCATTTCATAGTACTCATAGTTCGTCCTTTAGACATATTATTTTCTTTAAGATAAGTTTAAATTGGGAATCCTCTCTTTTACTTCTGTCAAAACGAATAATTTCTGGCCATGGTTTCCAAAGTTCTTAGCTTTCCAAGAGCTCACGTCGCAGAGAGATAAATTTTATTTGAGAATTTCAAAGTTGCCTTAATGTGGTGACATTGATCCCTCGTGAATCCAAAATGGCTATGCATTAGTTAAGTTTTGACTCTTCGTTTTCCTCTATAAAGGTTGCAACTTTTGCACTTCCCACTACAGATATAGAGCGCTTGGTATAGAGACTTAAATGCCTCGTGAATCCAAAAGGGTCGTAATAATTTGATGCCGTTGCAGCAATTAATTAACTATCGACTCTTCATTTTCGTTTCCAAAGGTGCGACTTTTGTAATTCCCTTCACGCCTTTATAAAGACAGACGCATCTCCCAAGCTTTACCCCACCTATCCTCTTTCTCTCCTTTTCTTTCAGATATGTCTACATCCATTGTACAAGTTGGATATCGATATGAAAGCATCAGAGCGACAGTAGCTAGAAATGACAGCGACATTAGTGATCATGTGCGGATATTCCTGTCTAATGACGAAAACAGGAACAAAATCATCGGTCTGGATACAGAACGATCGGTTTTACAATGTGGCATAGATTACCCTCCGGAGAGCAGACTCGTGGTTCTCCAGCTCTGTGATGGCCAGAATTGCCTAATAATCCCGGTTCGTTATGTATGTGGTAATAAGCTTCCCGTTTCTCTCACCAATATCCTCAATCTCCCAGAATACACTTTCATGGGTGTAGGTATTAGTAAGGCTTTGGAAATGCTGAAGAGCGAGTGTGGTTTGACCTGCAAGAATGCCGTTGATATCGGTCCTTCGTCGTGGACCTTGTTGAGCAAGTCTCTTGGTAAAATAAAACGTAAATCCCAGGAATACTTGTCGTTTAGGGAACCAATACCAGAAGCTATTTATGAAGATTGGGACAGTGGAAGTCTTAGCGAGAATCAGATCAAGCTTGCAACAGCAAATGCTCACTTGGCTTTCGAAGTTGAGAATATGATCTTAGAAAATACCTATTGAGTCAAGACGTCTGTTATCTTTTTTTATTATTATTATTTTATTATGTTAAACCGTCTGTTTGTTCTCTCCTTTGTTTTTGACTTGTTATGTTCGTAGAGTCTTTGCAATTCAATGGAATATTTTTGTCACCATCTTTAAATCCATAAGTCCACAAAGTCCTAGTATTTGGAAAGGTGGTCGTAACTTCTCAAGCATGACTCTCACAATTCTCAACGTTGGAACTACCAAGTACCAACCAAAGGGGTTGATCTTTCTCACACCACTCACAAGTCAAACTCTTTCAGGTCTAAAGCGTCTGTTATTTTTTTTTTATTGTGTTAAAGTTAAGCCGTCTGTTTGTTCTCTCCTTTGTTTTGTCTTGATATGTTCGTGAAGTATATGCAGCAATTTAATGGAAAATTTTGTCACCATCTTAAATCCATTATGGCCACAAAGTCTAATATTTGGAAAGGTGGTCGTAACTTCTCAACGTTGGAGCTACCAAAGGGGTTGATCTTTGTCACACCACTCACAACCAAAACTCTTTCATGTCCATGAAGGTACAACAAAATACTCGGCTGATAATCTCGTTATCTGTTGGGCTGAGCCTGACACTTTAAAACTTATCACAAGCCTATTATTATATTAGCCCACTTAACGAACACTTGGGCTTCTTATTTCTAATTAATAATTTGAGGGAGCTATAAGACGTTTTGTTAAGATGTAGGGTGAAATTGAAAATTATAATAAAACTTAAAGCCGCCTCTCTCTCTCTCTCTCTTTCTCTTAAATCAGGCGCTGCCGAACCCTAGCGTTAGCTTTCATAAATTCTTCCATTCTCTTCGTTCTTCTGCTTTCTGCTCTATCTCTCTCTCTTACGTTCGTTCGTAAAAGGGATGGGTACAGAGAGAAAGAGGAAAATTAGTTTGTTCGACGTTATGGACGATCCATCGGCTGCGTCAAAGAACACCAAAATCAATGGTCTTGCCGAGTCCGGAATCAGCAGTCTGGTCAATAAGTGGAACGGGAAGCCTTATTCCCAGAGGTATTATGACATTCTTGAGAAACGGAAGACTCTTCCTGTTTGGCTTCAAAAAGAAGAGTTTCTCAAAACTCTCAACAGCCATCAAACCCTTATTCTTGTCGGTGAGACCGGTAGTGGTAAAACTACTCAGGTAAAAAGTTTTCACCTTTTCATACTTTTTTGAATTTGATTCATCTCATTGGCTTATTAGAGAATGATTGATGACAAGTGTTTTGGTTTAATTTTAATTGGAGATGATTTAAAAGTTTTCATCTTTTCTTCTTCTTCTTCTCATACTTTGAATTGGATCAACTAGTTGGCTTATTAGAGGGATGATGTTAGTGTTAATTGTAGGTGATGTTTTAGAGAATGAAAAGCTAATTGTGATTTTTTGGTACAGATCCCACAGTTTGTCATAGATGCTGTGGATGCTGAAACTTCGGATAAGCGTCGGAAGTGGTTGGTTGGATGCACACAGCCTCGTAGAGTTGCAGCAATGTCTGTGTCTCGTCGTGTTGCTGAAGAGATGGATGTTACTATCGGAGAAGAAGTTGGTTACAGCATCCGTTTTGAGGACTGCAGTAGCCCCCGAACGGTCCTTAAGTAAGTATTGTTTCTCTCTCTTTTAGCTTCTCATTTATCTACTTGTGGACTTGTATCTAATTTCACTATGACCCAGGTACTTGACTGATGGTATGCTCCTGAGAGAAGCAATGACGGATCCTCTCCTTGAGAGATACAAAGTGATTATTCTCGATGAAGCCCACGAGAGAACTCTAGCCACAGATGTGCTGTTTGGTCTTCTTAAAGAAGTGTTGAAAAATAGACCTGATCTTAAGTTAGTTGTGATGAGTGCTACTCTAGAAGCTGAAAAGTTTCAGGAGTATTTTAGCGGTGCTCCTCTGATGAAAGTTCCTGGTAGGCTTCATCCAGTTGAGATCTTCTACACTCAGGAGCCTGAGAGGGACTATCTTGATTCTGCGATTAGGACTGTTGTCCAGATCCACTTGTGTGAGCCACCTGGTGATATTCTTGTTTTCTTAACTGGGGAGGAGGAGATTGAAGATGCTTGCCGCAAAATCAATAAAGAGGTTGGTAATCTTGGGGATCAGGTGGGACCTGTTAAAGTTGTGCCACTGTATTCTACTCTTCCACCTGCCATGCAGCAGAAGATTTTTGATCCTGCTCCAGAGCCGGTAACTGAAGGTGGTCCTCCTGGGAGAAAGATTGTTGTCTCCACTAACATTGCTGAGACTTCCCTAACCATTGATGGGATTGTCTATGTCATTGACCCTGGGTTTGCTAAGCAGAAAGTTTACAACCCAAGAATCCGTGTTGAGTCGTTGTTGGTATCCCCGATTTCAAAGGCAAGTGCTCACCAGAGATCTGGTCGTGCCGGTAGAACGCGGCCTGGAAAATGCTTCAGGCTTTATACAGAGAAGAGTTTCAATAATGACTTGCAACCGCAGACCTATCCAGAAATATTGAGATCAAACCTTGCAAACACAGTTCTGACCTTGAAAAAACTGGGTATTGATGACTTGGTGCACTTCGATTTTATGGATCCCCCTGCTCCTGAAACGCTGATGCGAGCCTTGGAAGTTTTGAATTACTTGGGAGCACTGGACGATGAAGGTAACTTGACAAAGACAGGTGAGATTATGAGTGAGTTCCCATTGGATCCACAGATGGCAAAGATGCTCATAGTCAGTCCTGAATTCAATTGCTCGAACGAGATTCTCTCAGTTTCAGCCATGCTATCAGGTAACCCCCTTACTTTTTTCTTTGTTGTTGTTCTTGCTAGCTCGGGTTAGGTATGTAGTTAAGGGTAGGCGTAAACTTGCTACCAGTTTCCATTCTGCAACTAGTGTCTAATGTGCATTAGAACTCATCTTTGTCTTCCATATGTATGATTGTCATTTAGAATTAATCATTAGAGTTAGGTTGTCATCAGCAGTCGCTAGTCTGGGTTCTGCAGACCCATGGTTAGGGGTATCCTAAGTAAGTGCTGATGCAGATAGTTGCAGTTTCTCAGTTATTCTCTCTCATGAAGCAAATGGTATCAGTCTCATCGCCTCTATGCATCTGCTGACCTCTTCCATGGACCTCTTCTGTTATTATATATACCAATTCTTTCTCTAGTACCGAATTGCTTTATTCGGCCTAGAGAGGCTCAAAAAGCAGCAGATGAAGCTAAAGCTAGGTTTGGACACATTGATGGAGATCACCTCACATTGTTGAACGTCTACCACGCTTTTAAGCAAAACAGTAAGTGATTA
>NC_025700.1:656239-672959 GCF_000633955.1 Camelina sativa
TTGCTAGCTCGGGTTAGGTATGTAGTTAAGGGTAGGCGTAAACTTGCTACCAGTTTCCATTCTGCAACTAGTGTCTAATGTGCATTAGAACTCATCTTTGTCTTCCATATGTATGATTGTCATTTAGAATTAATCATTAGAGTTAGGTTGTCATCAGCAGTCGCTAGTCTGGGTTCTGCAGACCCATGGTTAGGGGTATCCTAAGTAAGTGCTGATGCAGATAGTTGCAGTTTCTCAGTTATTCTCTCTCATGAAGCAAATGGTATCAGTCTCATCGCCTCTATGCATCTGCTGACCTCTTCCATGGACCTCTTCTGTTATTATATATACCAATTCTTTCTCTAGTACCGAATTGCTTTATTCGGCCTAGAGAGGCTCAAAAAGCAGCAGATGAAGCTAAAGCTAGGTTTGGACACATTGATGGAGATCACCTCACATTGTTGAATGTCTACCACGCTTTTAAGCAAAACAGTAAGTGATTACCCCTTTCTCTCCCTCTTTTGTTTGTAGTTGCTATAGACAATTAAAATTACCGTAACTGACTTGGTCATGTAAATTCTCACAGATGAAGATCCAAATTGGTGCTATGAAAACTTCATCAACAGTAGAGCGATGAAATCTGCAGACAATGTTAGACAGCAGCTAGTCCGGATAATGTCAAGGTTCAACCTGAAGATGTGCAGCACTGATTTTAACAGCCGTGACTACTACATCAACATAAGGAAGGCCATGCTTGCTGGCTATTTCATGCAAGTGGCTCACTTAGAACGCACTGGGCATTACTTGACAGTCAAAGACAACCAAGTATGTCAAAACCAATTCCGTTTATATTGTTATTTCCATTCTAGCTTTTTTTTTTTCTCTTGTTTTAATCTCATGGTTAAATTCTTGGTTGCCAGGTGGTTCATTTGCATCCATCAAATTGCTTGGATCACAAACCTGAGTGGGTAATCTACAACGAATATGTTTTGACTACCCGGAATTTCATCAGAACTGTGACAGATATTCGCGGTGAATGGTAAGTTCTTACATTTCCTGTTCTTGTTTTCTTTGGTTATTATCTCGTTGACGATTTCATTTCTGATAAATTCTTCCTTATTGACATGTGTATTCACAGGCTAGTAGATGTTGCTCGTGATTACTACGATCTTTCTAACTTTCCCAACTGTGAAGCCAAACGTGTCCTCGAGAAGCTTTATAAGAAGAGAGAAAGGGAGAAGGATGAGAGCAAGAACAGGAAGTGAAAGGAGAATCATATTCTCATATGTCCAAGTAGAACCAATCCATAAGAATTATGTCCTTATATTATAATTTCTTGTTGACCAAAAAGATTCTAGTGATTATCGTTTCTGTAGGTGTTGAGTTGAAACAGTTATTTGCATTTACTCGAAATGTTGTTCTTTTTAAGAGCTATAAAGATTCCCATTGCTTCGTCTCTTTCACGATTATCTTAGAAAAATCTGAAAGAAAAATGACTACTAATATTTAACGATTTAGGAGAAGTTATGACTTTCAGATGTGATTTGACAAATCTGAAAGATAAATGCGTTCAAGACAGTTCTACTTAACTTATTCAAAGTATGTTTTCTGCGAACATACAGAACTAGATTAGTCTTAAACACCTTTGATCTACAACTAGCTTATTTCCATGGGGCAGCGACAATTGCACGAAACTCCTGGTCTACATTCTGAACCTTCAGGTCAAGAACCTCGGCATGAGACTGCATCAGAGCTATCTCCTTGTCTAGTGCCACTTTCGCTTCCTTCATCAACACTTCTTGTCTCTGCAATTCAACAATATCTTGTTCACACTTCCTTCTTTTGTTGTCATTCTCTGTGATCTTTTCCTCAACAGCTTTTAACTCTTCCAACGCCGATGTCTGGCTTTCTTTAATGAACAAAAGCTTGGAGATCCGAGACCGATGCGTTGTAACATTGAATCCGTATTTCTCTAGCTTGAGAAAACACTCGTCGATCCTGTTAATCGAGCTTATAGGATCGTCGACTTGTAGATTGTTGACTTTCTCTAACAGCGCAGTGAACTTCACCATTGTACCAATGGCGTCTCCTTCACGAAACTCTTCTTCGCTCTCTAGCAGTGGACTGAAATGTGGATACTGTGGCACTGCTTTGAAGACCTCCATTGATTCAAGGACTTCCCAAAGCGGTGACTTCTTTACAAATGGCAGAGCCACTGTGGACTCGCTCGCTGGGGGAGTTTCCACAACAGAATTAAGACCTGGATCAGGAGTCGGAGATACGGATTGCCCTGAGGAATAAGATGAAAGAAAAAACACAAAATAATGAGAACTGAAAGCTAAAAGAGCATCAATTGTTTCAAAGCCGTGTATAATCCAGCCAGACCCGATGTTGAATTTCCACCGTGGATCCATGAAGCGAGAGGCCTATTATCATCAGACATATAGGCAAGTTCAATAGCCGAAGCCTTTGAACCATTACCAGCCACATCTACAAGTTATTATGCCAAGAATGTTTCAAGATTGCATTCAAACAATTGCCGCTAACTTATCCATGAAAGTTAAAGACAACATACCAGTCTTCTGCGTAGGGTCTGTGCTTATGAACTTACGTGGCTGTCCTCTTTTCCTCTTATTAACACTCTCTTTGTTTTTTGTCTCCTCAGGTGCCTGCGTAGAATCAATAGGATGAATGACCGGCAAAGTGCGATGTTTAACAGTGCGACTAACTAACTTTCACCTTCTCTCCAACAGAATCATTTGTAGAGCCATTTTGATTCTTCATTGCCTGAAGTTTCTTCCTCGGAGATGTTTTTCCTTGTGTTTTGACAGCTGGTTTCGTCAGAGTAGCTGCAGCTATGCCCAGGACCACCGATGAGTGAAACTCTTTTGCTAGAAACAGTAACACGTAGGTTCAATTTATGACACAAATAACTTCCAATAAGAATAACCAACTAACCATCATATGCGTGAAAGTAAAGAACTTCACAACACTTACTTGCTGGTATCTCCGGTTGGCTTGTGACTGGAGTGTTCTCATTCATCACAACATCAGCCAAATTACTCCCTAATTCTCTAGGTAACTGCTCCAGAAAAAAACACACAAAGTTAACCGTTATTACCCAAGATGGCTTCAAACAAGTTCAATTCTCTGAAAGTTTTAAACACACTGATTCAACTTAGGACTGTTAAAGTAGAGTGCAACTTGAAGTAGAGATGGACAGGGAGGAAATATATAACTCACAGCAACAGTTGCAGAGTGCGGTACTTCAGTCACAGTGACAGATACTCTACCAGCCTCTTCAACATCTCCATCATTGGAAGAGGCAGGAGGAGGATTCTGCATAGCAGCATTAGAAGTGCGTCTCGCCCTTCCTATAGCCAATGCTGTTTTCTCTCTCAAGGGAGTTCGAACAGTTACTCTTATGCGGGTTGAAGCAGCTGTTTCTTCTTCAATTGCAT
This sequence comes from Camelina sativa, assembly GCF_000633955.1. Taxonomy (NCBI): domain Eukaryota; kingdom Viridiplantae; phylum Streptophyta; class Magnoliopsida; order Brassicales; family Brassicaceae; genus Camelina; species Camelina sativa. Next base: position 659,680 of record NC_025700.1, read on the forward strand.
GGGAACTTTCTTCGCTATCTGAAACCTAAAAAATTTGGAACACAAAATCTGATTTCAGTGTTCTTTTCTCCCAAAAGATGAACAACACACACAATGGTGTTTTATGTAACAAAGAAGTGACTACCTTTTCTTCTTCATGCCAAACTCCATCTTTCCATTCTATTGAAGGTCTTAACTGCAAGGGGCTAAAATCTTTACTCTCCTTGTTAGGCCCCAAAACCACTGCGTAACTATTCCCAGAAAGAACTTTACTAACAACACCGGGACACCAACCAGACTCGATAAGCGCATCGACGTTCTCCATCAATTTGTAATCTCTTAACCCACAAGGCGGTGGTGAAGGTCGGATTTTGGAATAAGGAAGGCTAATCTTGTCGCAGTCGACCTTTTCATCACTCAAAGCCTTCAACTTCACCAGTAATTTCCCATCGTCGTTCTCCTTAATGGCTATAGCCGGAGCCCAAACATCCCCCAAATGGGCCACCTTGGTTCTGGCTTCTACAGACTTCCCAGCGCTAAAATCTGACTCAATCAATTGCTTCAACAACAACAAAAAAGAGGATCCTTTAGTGTTGAATCAAACATCAATGAAGAGAAAAAAACAAAAACAAAAAAAAAGAACTCAAAAGACACTTACTTGTTTCACGCATCGGAACCATTCATCACCTTTCCAAACCAAATGTGGACGCAGATCCTTCCGGTCAATCTCGATTACATCAGGTTCGAATCTGAGATACACTAAGAAACGACGATTTCCCAACGCTTTAATCACCGAACCGGACCACCAACCACCTCTATATGCAGCGTCGATGACGTCACCTTCCTCAAAATCGACCTCTGGAAACGGATCCGGCGGCGGGAGTGGACGAATCAAACGATGCACGGTGGTTTGTATCAACGGAGGAGAGTAGTCTTGCTTGAGGAGAGGATCCAAGTGACGAACAGAGAGCTTCTTCCGCTTCGATTTAGCTAGATTCTCTTCAAGCATGACACGATACCATACAGTCCCAGTAACATACTCATCATACTCGCAAGACGAGACCTCAATTTCAGAACCTTTAGAAATGGACAATTTCTCTTTTCTTCCCGTAGTTATCAACATGCCTTCCCAACAAAAACCCTAAGCAAACAAAACTAGTCTCTCGTCGAGTCGTCTTCACAAAGAACCCTAGAAGATGACCTAAGAAGAAGAAAGATAAAAGAGAGAGAGAGAGCTTTGGTGAAACCTTGAAAAATGCCGCTAAGATTAGTAAGATTTGAGTGTGTGTGTGTTAAAGATATTCCTTCCATTACTACATTAATTATTTTTGGTAAGATCCTATTAGTGCATTATTAATGTACAGTGGAAGATCTCTATAATGGTAGTTTAGTGAAGTAATTAATAATTCGTGTACGGGAATTGTAGCTGTTTGTATTTGTTTTAGTGCCGTTCATCCAATCCGATTTGTGGATCAGTTATAACTTGGCATTTTCTGTAAAAAATTAATACTACTAGACTTTTTCTCTTAAACGAAAATTTCTACTTAACCGCAATTTTTTATAAAATAATCTTCATTTAGTTCTCGTACGATTTCAGTACTGTTCAAATTTCGAAATTATATAAATAAATTTAATAAATGAAGAACCTAAGCGAAATTGCAATATCCGCCGAAATTGGGCACAAATTTTATAAGCGTCTGAATTTTAGGATGAAGAAGAAAAAAAAAACTTGTGAATTATTAAGAGCGAAGAACAAAGTATGAAGTGATGATATAAGTTTGAGACGAAAATAACAAAAGAGAGACGATAGAAGAAGACAGGACTCTCCTCGAATAGAAAAACCAAACCACATATTGGATTTTGCTCTCCCCTAAGCCTGCATTTAATTTAATCACGCATTTAGTTTAGTCTTTAACAACCAGTTTTTCACTAACAGATTTGAAAAGCTGTGAACTTTATATACCTTGTTTGCAATGTTGTTAGAGAGCCAGTCAAGTCCCTCATAAAGCCCTTCTCCGGAGGTAGCACATGTGCTCTGTATGTACCTGTTCAATTGATGATATAACATTAGTTCTTTAAGCTATCAATATTACGGCTGAATTTGGTTTAGCTCTCTTTGGCTCACCAGTGTCGTTGGCGGAGAGAGTGAAGCCCAAGCTTGTCAGTTATCTCAGCGGCGTTCATGGCGTTGGGAAGATCTTGCTTGTTAGCAAAAACAAGAAGCACAGCATCTCTCAATTCATCCTGCACAAGTCAAAAGGAAACAAAACAATGACTCCTTGCTTCATCATGTAACTAGAGAGAGAGAGAGAGACAGAGATATTTGTCTTGTTTTTTACTTCGTTCAGCATTCTGTGAAGCTCATCCCTAGCTTCCACAACACGGTCACGATCATTGCTGTCCACCACAAAGATTAGTCCCTGGGTGTTCTGGAAGTAATGCCTCCACAATGGACGAATCTGAATTGAGCAATTGAAACAAAATTAATGTTATATTGGAAGAGCAAGAGTGTCATTCAGCAAAATGGGGGCACTTCATTGAGAATCAAGGATTTTAGCTTAAGTAATTTCAGAACGCTGGTAAAGGAAAATGTAATAACAATACCTTGTCTTGACCCCCGACATCCCACACGGTAAAGCTAATGTTCTTGTATTCCACAGTCTCCACATTGAAACCTAGCAATAAAAACTAGTATTGTCCATTCAACAGAACTAAAAACAATTAAGTACTCACTCTGTTAATCATACACAAAAACCATGAGTCAGAGATGAAAACACTTCAACAAGTACACACATACTAAATTGCAACTACTGTCTATTCAACATTTAAACTAGAATTCCACCATAATCCCTTGCGATAACAATGTGTCAATTTCCCATAACTACATGCGAGAAAGAAGATGCAAAAAGTCAGAAACTCACCGATCGTTGGAATCGTAGTCACGATCTCTCCGAGCTTGAGCTTGTACAAGATCGTAGTCTTACCAGCAGCATCGAGACCAACCATCAGAATACGCATCTCTTTCTTAGCAAAGAGCCTGCTGAACAACTTTCCAAAGGACAGCCCCATTTTTTCAAGCCTGTTATAGTGTTACGACATTATATCTTCAGTCTAAAAACACATACTCATTTGCAGAATTCACACAGATTCAAAGCAGTTTTGATGCATCTGAGATTACAAATTCACTCGGATCTCATTCGTATCAGGATGTATCGATCAAACAAACAACATGATTGAACAAAAAGAGAGATCTAAATTTAAAATTCAGATTTCAGGTGAACACCCGATCTGAACAAAAAAAAAAAAGATCAAATCTAGATCACTCTGTATAACAATCATGCAGATACAGATCTATGATCCCAAAGGAAACGAATCACACAAAATCATGTCACATCCATAAGGAAATCAGACGAATACGCACAGATCTGGTGACGAGGAATCACGATCGCGAGATAGATAACAGAAACAGATGATCGAGTAAGCAAAGAGAGAGGGATAGAGATAGAGATTCGTCGAAGAAGCGAGACTTACCGGAAGAGAAAAAGCAACGCCGAATAAGAAGACCTAGACTTACACTGTCGCCGATGGTCGTCCAAAGAACAAGAAAAATGGTCTTCGAACGTGAGAGGAGATTCGTGGAACGCAACAATTCTCTACTTATTGCCCAAAAAAAACAAATCAGAATTATTTTTCGCATCGTCAATTGNTTGTCAATTGTAAATATTTTACTATATTATCTATATGTTGGCTGATTTAAACAATTCGCGGGGATAGCTCAGTTGGGAGAGCGTCAGACTGAAGATCTGAAGGTCGCGTGTTCGATCCACGCTCACCGCATATTTGATTTTTTTGTTTAATTCGCATTCTGCTAATGAGCTAGATAAAACATTACAGTCAGGCCCATATTAAAACACAATTTTGTTAACTTTGGCCCATATAAACCATATAATATTTAGAAGTTGTACGGAATCATTTTAATACTCAAAACAAATTTTGACAAACCTTTGAGAACATAGCCGATCGGATCTAAAGATTGATTGGGGTTATTTTAAGCATTGCTTTGAGGATTTTTAACAATTATATAATGCTACTTGAAATAGTATTAGGCTATTAGCAATTTAGCATATAATTAAACATTTATAATTATTGACTTACAATTAAAGAATTTGACTTCCTAAGCCAAAGACATGGCTACATATATGTAGTACAAAAAAAAAGAGCTTAGATCTTGAATCTTGATTAAAAATTTCTAGACAGCAATAATTCAAACGAAATGGATTACGCTGTTCCTTCTCTACGATGCTTCTTCCTAACTGTATGTCTATCTCTTTTGGTTTGCTCTAACTCGGTAAACAGTTCCAAATCAAACAAGAAACCTATATTGATAAACTTCGGCGACTCAAACTCCGACACCGGAGGAGTTCTTGCTGGCGTTGGTCTTCCTATCGGACTCCCTCATGGCATTACCTTCTTCCATAGAGGCACTGGTCGTCTTGGGGACGGTCGACTCATAGTTGACTTCTTTTGTGAGTCCCATTTCTAGCTATATACGTTTCATATGTAGTGTGAATTTACTAAGTTTGGTTTAAAACATTGGATATATGATTAGGTGAACATTTAAAAATGACATATCTGAGTCCATATTTGGATTCACTCTCACCAAATTTCAAAAGAGGAGTCAATTTCGCAGTCTCGGGAGCCACCGCTCTTCCTGTCTTTTCCTTCCCTCTTGCCATTCAAATCCGCCAGTTCGTCCACTTCAAAAACCGTTCTCAAGAACTTATCTCTTCCGGTAAGTGAAATGTCACTCTAACAGTTTAATCAACCTCATATCAATAATATATTACTTAGAAGATATATGTGTTCATATTGACAGGGAGAAGAGATCTTATTGACGATAAGGGATTTAAAAACGCATTGTACATGATCGATATTGGACAAAATGATCTTTTACTTGCTCTATACGATTCAAATTTAACGTATACACCCGTTGTCGAAAAAATACCTTCCATGCTTCTAGAGATAAAGAAAGCCATACAGGTAACTTTTGTTTATTCCACGAATCTTTTAGATTTTTACATATACGTAAACTGTTGTTAGTCCCAAAACATATGTTATCATGGCTGATTTTGTAAATTGGTATACTGTGTGCTGAAGACCGTATATTTATACGGAGGGAGGAAGTTTTGGGTACATAACACAGGCCCATTGGGCTGTGCACCCAAAGAATTGGCGATTCACCCGCATAACGAATCAGATCTTGACCGGATTGGTTGTTTCCGGGTTCACAACGAGGTCGCAAAAGCCTTCAACAAAGGACTCTTGAGTCTCTGCAACGAACTGAGGTCCCAATTCAAAGACGCCACTCTCGTCTACGTTGATATTTACTCCATTAAGTACAAACTCTCCGCCGATTTCAAACGATACGGTGCGTATCGATCGCATTGATACATCTGCTTTTTAATTGCTAATGCGAAACCGGTTTTGATCGGTTTATTTGGTAATGCGAGTTTCAGGATTTGTGGATCCGTTAATGGCTTGTTGCGGTTATGGAGGAAGGCCCAACAACTACGATCGGAAAGCAACTTGTGGTCAACCCGGTTCAACTATTTGTCGTAATGTAACCAAAGCTACTGTATGGGATGGAGTTCATTATACCGAAGCTGCTAACCGGTTTGTTTTTGATGCGGTTTTGACGAATCGGTACTCTTACCCAAAAATTCCCCTCGACGGGTTTTGGTAGATCAATTTATCAAAACCAAATTCATTTATATTTAACCGGTACTGGTTTGCAAAGTTTGTTTCTCACTCATAAAAAAACTGAAAAATAAAGAGCATTATATATCGAAAAAACTTAGCCGTTCATTAATCTCATATATATATTAATCGGTCGTCCAACTATTTTTGAAGGTACTGTGATAAAATATGGCTAATTAATGATTACGTTATGAAGTGAGCCATACAATTATCACCATATTTGGCTTAAAGTCTTCTTACAAATTGAAAATTCGATTTCCCTTTTAATATAAAATTGGAAAATAATAGTTTTCCTCCTGTTGTTATTTGTATTCCGATCCTTCTTCAAGACGATGCTTTACGTTGAACATAGACTATGTATACAAATGTTATAGTGGATAATAAATGTTACGTATGGAGTCTTACTATATTTATGTATGCAGAGTCGTGCCTTATGCTTTGCAAAAAAGGCATTTATCTTAGGCCACACAGAAAAAATAATCAAACACAGATCACATTTTTATCTGTAAACTAGATAGAGCATTTTTTATGTAGTGTTTTAGAAAATTTTTGGAAACAAAACTCAACATTCACATATTTTTGTTTCTTTTTTTTCCTTTACATAAGCTATTATATCTTACTCTTTAAAGTTTTTTTTTTTAAAATTAATAATTTTTCTTTCTTTTTATAACCAAAAAAAAAATCTCTCTTAAAAATAATATATGTGAAACTCCACTTTTAAAATTTGCCTTAAGCCTCTACGCACCTTGGCACGACACTGTATGTATGTATATAAATGATTTGGTGAGGGGGAAAAAAGAGTAAACAGTAAAGTTAATAATAATGTGAGATGCAAAGTGTTGTTGTTGTTGGAGTGAAGGTTGTAAAGAGTAAAAGAGAGAGCATTAGAAAGATGGAAAATGACCTACCACTTTGAGTTATTTTTGGCTTATATTAGTGTTTTGGTAAAGAATATACAATGAAATGTTCAGCTTTAGTTATATACTGTTGTCAATATATACATATCAAGGTCGACAAAAACTAATTATGATATGCTGTTGTGTTTTCTCTTTCGCCTCTCACATTTTTGTGTCTCTCCCTCAATTATTTATCGTTCGTTCATAATCAAAAGAAAAAAAAAGTCGTCTCCTACACATCATTATTTTCGGAATAAGTCTGACGGCACTTCATAAATTCACCGTACCTATAGACTATAGTATATGGTTAGTAAAATCTCTATATGGGATCGAAAGACAAAAAATTAGTACTATCGTATATATCATTTTTTGAATTTGTAAATTTGGTACAATGTTTCCATTAAATGTGAATATGGAAATGGGCGTATGATGATGAAAGTTAACGTGGTATCATTATAAGTTTCAACATGCAAGAACCTCGTATTGATGGAATGGGAAAGTGAAAGGCAAAGATTCCAGCCAGCTTGTATATAAAATATATCGGGTTGATGAAGATAAATTAAGCACATTATCAAATTTAAAACTATATACATAGTATTAAGTATAAAAATATAGCTTTGTGAAAAGAAAAAAAGTAGAAAAATATAACTTTCTGAAAACAAACAAAAGACATATCATGAGTGCATGATTGACTCTTTAATAATGTAGTTTTTGGCAATTAATATGTAAAGTTAAACAAACTAGCTAGACGACGATATTAAAAAAAGAAAGAAAATGTATGAGTTTGGTGGACAACTTTTACAAAATCTGATTAATAATCAATATGAAAGTTGTTGATCATGTAGTATATGAAATAAATATTTTGCAGCTATACGATTCTACAGAATGCATTAAATACATTTATCCACGAGGATTCTCTTGAATTCATGTTACTAACTTTAAAATTAATCGTTTTTTTCCATAAACTTTATTATGCATTATATATGTTCGTATATTAAAGACCATCTGACTGATCCCATGACAACTAATCCGTCGTTCGAAGCCTAGAATGGAAAGGTTAAGAGTACGCGAAGTTCTAATTTGGTGGTAGAGAATCTAAAATGAATTTCAATATATATTATGAGTTTACGATTAATTGTTTGTTATTTTACCAAAAGGAACTTAGGTTTACAAGAGTTTGTTACAAGCTTTTTGGGCCTAAAAGATATACAAAGCTATTACAGAGAACTAGAGAAGCTCAACTTGGATTACAACATAAAATAGTAACTTCAGAGATCAGCTAATCATTTTTGGTTTTCGTATTAATTTGCGCTATTGCATTTCAGATTTTTTATACCACAGCCCTTCACTTGGCTCGACAAAACCGTACCACCAGACCGGTATGTATACAGTTATAGTCGCCTTGTATAAACTTGATATGTCCACTCAGCAGTCCCGGCGTAAAAATATTAGATGGATGACTAAAATACCAATTAAGCACCGACTCTGATAAGTTTTTTGTGCTAATTGGTCAGTCAGAGTCTTCGATTTGTCGAAACATATAACAGCAACTCCTAAACCCGTCCAACCCAAATACTAAGTTTTCACTTTAATTAAATTACTTACTTACTTACTTTATTATTTTAATGTACGAGTAAACCAATCCACTGAAAACATTACACTAATGCCCTAAAGATGTTGAATAAGAACTCAACGTCATAGGCGATTTAATTCTTCAAATAATTGAGTTATTGACTCTCTTTTTAATCATGTCATGTATAAAGACAAGATCGAACTCAATGTCATAGACTCGTAGGCGAGTAATTTGTGGTTATTCGGTTACATGATAATCTAAATAAAATTCACGTAATATATATAACTCAATGTTACGTCATGTCCCGTCCTCGATCTTAATAATTTTAATCCGGGAGTATGGACACATATAGTAGTTGACCTTTTCTCGTATTAAGTATAAAGACAAATTTTAACAAAATACTATTTAAGATAGAACCTATATAAAGCAACATCTATTATTTATATATATATTTATATATATATTTATAAGTACATTCATTACAATATTACCAAGCAATCAAAATTTATTAATGCGTAAATTCATTTAATAATTGTGTACCTATGACTTAAAACTCGTATTCTAATGAAATTGAATAGGTTGGTTTCTCATGAAGAGCTTCAAGTGGCTGTAGTGTTTTTTAATAGATATTGTTATGAAAGTTTTCATACAACCAAAAACATGCAAATCAGCGATGCATATAATTGATGAGTTCTAATTTGTATCTATTTAAATATTATGATGATTAATCTTAACCATGGTAGTCCGAATCAAGAACACAATTACATATTTCTTATTTATTATACTGTAAATTATAGTATTAACTTTCAAAATGTATATAGTTATATTAAATATTTCGTAAATGACTAGTATATTTGCTATAAAAAAAATTGACGTTCTAAAGAATATATAACCACATCAGTATTTTTTTTTAAAAAGGTCCAAAAAATAGAAAATTGAGTTGTACATATATTTTGTTTAAATTTCTTGTCCTCTGGATAGAGAGTCTAGTTCTATAGACACTAGTTCATGATATTGTTTATTAGAAAAAAAGTTAGTTGGGAAATACGGCTGTGAATTGTAATATTCAATATTGTATTTCGTGGCTGTGAGATTGCGTAGAGGGCTAAGAAATGAGTTGTACATGGCACATGGCCCTCAACAGCTCTCTTGTTGGTTACATATACGTATCATGTATGTAACATATAATTAATGTGTAAAAAGATACAGTATACATATATATAGTATATATTAATCAATTAACCTATATTTTTTCTTGATTAATAGATTTTGATTTTATGATGATGATAATATAAGGAACAATATTACTCCGTTGCTGAATCATTGGAAGGACAACTTAACGTGTTAAAAATCCAATACCTAAAATAATTAACTAAGAGAGAGAGAGAGAGAGAGAGAGAGTTAATGAAAGCAATGCAGGTGATTGGATGATAATTAGGTCAATCCTGCATCGTAGTTGTTTAAAGATGTTCGTATGTGTTTGGTTGAGTTTCTTACTATTACAACGTCAGTGTATGGATTAGATGTATATTATCTGCACCACCCTCCAAAAGTGACCCCCTTTACTTCTTTGTTTTTTCTTTCTCTTGCCTTTACAGAAAACATCGTACGGTTGCCTTTTTAAGAAGCAGGTAACGTATAAGTGATTCATTTCCTCACGTAGAAGATGATAAGAACTTTTTTTTTTTTTTTTGTGTTAAAGAAGATGATACGATCTTATTGTTAGTGGTCGATATATATATAACACTCCTACACTAAGACGTAGACGTAGTTTCCATCAGTTTTGGCACTTTAATTAACTATATATAGGCTATAGCTTTACCCTTATGTTAAGTATTACTGAATTAGCATATATATGACATGCATTATTTTTTCGAGAATAAACGGGTTTGAACATGAACATTGTTTGTACTCGAGATTGCACAACACTAAGTAAATAAAAAATTTCAGGGGAAAAGTGAAGTTGATTCTTTTATTAACGATAAAAACGTGAGGTCGTCACTAAAACGAGTCAAGATTGAGCTCGTCAGTTCACATGAGAACTAACAAGCTAATAATGACGAGCTCGGAAGCTAAAAGGAATTATACAGAAAATAATAACAGTTTCAAACGCAAAGTATTGCTCTCTGGGTATTGTTCGAGGGTCTCGCCCCTCTTCCAATAAATGTCCTCTCCTTTTATAGCGGATTGTTGACCTAGGGTTCCCATCGCGAAATGTCGAGGTTACCCTTGACGGAGTGTTAATGACTGTCTCCAAATTTTGTCGGGCCGAAATCACAATTAATCTATGTTGTTGGGCCGAGTGGCATATTGGGCGCAGCCCATATCCAACAATAGTCCCCCCCTTAGTCCGGAGAGCGGCAGTTCTTCCGCGATCAACGGACGTGCTTGAATTATCTATTAATATGCCTGCTCGGCACATATTACCTCGGGTCGCTTCTGGGGAACAAAATTGCTACAATGATTCTTCTGTAAATGCTAGGCTCGTCTTCTTGAGAGATACAATGAATATCCAGCGGTTTTTGCTTTGAGTGCAGTATTCAATGAATTTATGGAAAATGAGTAGATCGTAGATCGAGGTGGCGGATTTTGGTTGCTCCTATTCAAAACCCTAACAACCACTACCGAGAAAGCTTCTCATTGTGAGATCGCCTATGGTCGGTGATCGGCAGGATCTGCCGGTTAATCACCCTTGTTGGGGGCGCCGAGAGTTACAATCAGTAAATCTGAGATCGGCAGTCTCGGTGGGGTCGGCGAAGATGGTTGTTGTGAGGTATTGGAGAGCGGCAAGATGGTTCTGACGGGCATGAGAGTAGAGACGTGAATGCCAATTCTGTTTGCCCGAGCTCGGCGGAGGTCGGCACCGTTTCTGAGCGGAGGTCGACACCATTTCCACCGTTAACTTACGAGCCTTGCTTCAATTCAGTATTTGATGGTTCTGGTGAGATCGATCTGGACGAGATCGGCGTTGATTGTTTTAGGGGAATCAGAGGCGAGCTCGGCGGTAAAGTGGTTGATGGTTACGAGCTGGGCGGATCGCGGGAGAGAGGTCGAGATGGGTTGAGCGTCATTGAGCTCGGCATATAGCATGAGAGAGTTTCAGATGGGTTGAACGGCAATGAGCTTGGCGCGGTTGCTCGGCAATCTACTGGACTGAGCTCGGCGCAGTCGCTCCGCCTTAGTTGTGAGTCCGTTCTAGTGGATTTTGGAGGTTGGCGTGATTGAGAAATTGACATCGACCCAACATGTGTGATGTCAGGTCGGCAGATGGAGATTGGCAAGTGGAGATTGGTAAGTGGATCTCGGCGATATGAGCAAAAGAGGTGGTCGGTGATATGAGCGAGAGAGGAGGTCGGCGACTTGAGGTCGGCGAGTTGAGGTCAGCGAGATTGAGATTGAGGTCGGCGATGAGAGTGAGATTGTGCTCGGCGAGAGTGAGATCGTCATCGTCGAGGTTGAGATTGAGATAGGCGAGTGAGATTGAGGTCTCCACCGAGAGTGAGATTGAGGTCGGCGCCGAGAGTGAGATTGAGGTCGGCGCCGAGAGTGAGATTGAGGTCGGCGCCGAGAGTGAGATTGAGCTCGGCTTAAAGTGAGATCATTGTCGTCGAGGTTGAGATCGTCGTCGTCGAAATTGAAATCGGCGAGTGAGATTGAGATTGCCACCGAGAGTGAGATTGAGGTCGCCACCGAGAGTGAGACTGAGGTCGGCGAGAGTGAGATCGTCGTCGTCGAATGGGGTCGAGAGGTCGGCGGACAAGGATTGATGAGTGCTGAGGTTGGTTCTCGCGAGATCGGCGGATTGAGGTCGGCGGGACGCTGCGCGCTCGCATTCCACGTCCTCTCATGGGAGCGACAAGAAGATCTTTGATCGTCAATTTGAGGTCGACACATGTGATAGTGCGGGAGAAGGTTTTGAGGTTAGCACCAAGCTGCAGGTAGGCACAAAGCTGGAGGTCGGCACCAAACTTGAGGTAGGCACCAAGCTGGAGGTCGACACCAAAGTTGAGGTAGGCACCTAGGTAGAGGTTGNTGGGGTCGAGAGGTCGGCGGACAAGGATTGATGAGTGCTGAGGTTGGTTCTCGCGAGATCGGCGGATTGAGGTCGGCGGGACGCTGCGCGCTCGCATTCCACGTCCTCTCATGGGAGCGACAAGAAGATCTTTGATCGTCAATTTGAGGTCGACACATGTGATAGTGCGGGAGAAGGTTTTGAGGTTAGCACCAAGCTGCAGGTAGGCACAAAGCTGGAGGTCGGCACCAAACTTGAGGTAGGCACCAAGCTGGAGGTCGACACCAAAGTTGAGGTAGGCACCTAGGTAGAGGTTGGCATCAAGCTTGAGGTATGCGTCAAGCTAGAGGTCGACACCAAGATTGAGGTACGCACCAAGCTGTAGGTTGGCGCCAAGCTGGAGGTCGGCACCAAGCTGTAGGTAGGTGCCAAGAGACTCGAGTGTTAGAGCATCGAGCGTGAGAACGTCGAGCGTGAGAGCGTCGAGCATGAGAGCGTCGAGCGTGAGAGCGTTGACTGTGAGGGCTGCGAGCATGAGAGTGGCAAGCGTGAGTGAGTCGTGCGTGAGAGTGGCAAGCGCGAGTGAGTAGATTATGAGGGCGTCGAGCATGAGGGAGACATGCATGTGAGCGTATATTTGATATGCAGCAAGGCTTTGTGCTTTACGGGAGTAAAGTGGTAGGTGAGACGGACTCGCCATACCTTTAGGTGCGGATTTTGTGTCCGGTTTATCCTGTCGGTGTTTGGGATTGGCAAGAACTTGCAACCTTGAGCTTGGTTTATTAGTTCAGGCGCCCTCAAGCTAGTGCGAGACTTGCTCCGCTTTTTTCTTGGTTTCGAGATGTATTTTACGGGGCAAGACGTCTCTCGGCTTACCCTGTTACGTGTTTCGAATACCAAGTTTTTGGTTGGTAGTTGAGATGTGCTCGTCGTACCTTTTAGGTGCGGCCCTGGTGTCCGGCTTACCCTGTGGGTGCCCCGAGGTCGGCAAGAGTGTGCAAGTAAGAACTTGGCTTATTCAAACTTGACCGCCTGCTAGCTGAATGCGAGACTGGGCTCGGCT
>NC_025700.1:679831-680323 GCF_000633955.1 Camelina sativa
GGTTGGTAGTTGAGATGAGCTCGTCGTACCTTTTAGGTGCGGCCCTGGTGTCCGGCTTACCCTGTGGGTGCCCCGAGGTCGGCAAGAGTGTGCAAGTAAGAACTTGGCTTATTCAAACTTGACCGCCTGCTAGCTGAATGCGAGACTGGGCTCGGCTTTTTTTGTGCGGATTATTTCACCGCTGCATCCATGTGGAACGCGTTTTAAATCGTACACCTGGCCAGGGCGACAATGTAGAAGCTGGACACTCGTTCGTTCGACAATGTAGAAGCTGGACACCGCTGCATCCATGTGGAAGACGGACTCATTTGAGAGAGCTTATTTGTGATTAAATGTACTCTTGCGAGTGTAATTTTTATTTTTGTGTTTTGTTATAGTTGTGCCTTGTAAAAGGCTGCCTACGTACCCTTGAAAAGGGATCAAGCCATTCGTAGTTCAATTTGCGAAGAAAGAGCTCGGTATGACGAGCGTTCCTTTTTTTTTTTTTTTTTT
>NC_025700.1:680333-704207 GCF_000633955.1 Camelina sativa
CGTCTTGTTATTTTTCGATTTGGCTGAGTTCCACGAACGGTTATATTGATGGATGGTTTGACCTTGTGTCTTTCTCTTTTTCTACCTCGATGTACTTGTTATCCCGGTGCAGTGTATCGTTGAGAGTCAGAGGCTCGTATATGATAATATCGTCCCTAAATTGAGACCCATATGCGAGAGCATTTCGGAGAGCTGATATTGCTGTGTCGTCAGCAATCGAGAGCTTCGAGACGATTCTTTTAAATTTCTCCATGAAGTCTCGGAGAGATTCGTCGTTCCGCTGGAACATGTTCCAGAGATCGGCGTTCGAGGCACCTCGAATCATAAACGTAGAGCGATGTTGGAGAAAGGCGGTGGTCAGCTCGTGATAGCTCCGTATCGAGTTCTGCGGGAGCCGGGAGAACCACCCCAGAGCTTTGTGGGCTAGATTCTCGACGAATAGCTGGCAACAGCCAGCTTCGTACTCTTCGTCGCTGAAATGAGCTCGGCTGATTGCAAAACTCATTGAAGTTAAAAACGGTTTCGGATCATTCTCGTTCGCCCCCATCGCTGCTCCGTTGGCTGCTCTGTTTCTTCGTTGAAGTTTTCGCTAGGGTACGTCATGACTCTTGAGACAGGATCGTCGGTCTTGATTCGTCAAAAGTAACGCTTTACTCTTGCCCCACGGTGGGCGCCAATTGTTTGTACTGGAGATTGCACAACACTAAGTAAATAAAGATTTTCGGGGGAAGAGTGAAGTTGGTTCTTTTATTAACGATAAAAACGTGCGGTCGTCACTAAAACGAGTCAAGATTGAGCTCGTCTGTTCACAGGAGAACTAACAAGCTAATAATGACGAGCTCGGAAGCTAAAAGGAATTATACAGAAAATAATAACGGTTTCAAACGCAAAGTATTGCTCTCTGGGTATTGTTCGAGGGTCTCGCCCCTCTTCCAATAAATGTCCTCTCCTTTTATAGCGGATTGTTGACCTAGGGTTCCCATCGCGAAATGTCGAGGTTACCCTTGACAGAGTGTTAATGACTGTCTCCAAATTTTGTCGGGCTGAAATCACAATTAATCTGTGTTGTTGGGCCGAGTGGCATATTGGGCGCAGCCCATATCCAACAGACATGTATTGACACAACGACAATACTTAATATGAACCAATAGACTACAAGCCATTAAACTATTCTATACAAAGTGAGATTTATGCATGGCCGGTTCTAGGGGTGGGCAAAAAAACCGAAATTCAAAAAACCAAACCGAACCAAACCAAATTAAATGGTTTGGTTTGGTTATAGTTAAATCTAAAAATCTGTTTGTTTTCATTTTAATTAACCATTTGGTTTAGGTTTGGTCTGGTTAAAAACCGTACAACCGAATGATTTTTTTGGTTTTTTATAAAAATTAGGATAATTAGATATAATTACTAATTAGTTTCTCAAGCTTATAAATTATTTTGTATAACAATATTGTTGGTGTTGGGTTTCAACAATCTCAAGGCCAACGGAAAAAGCCCAACATGGGCTGATTGTCTGCCGCGGAAGTGGGCCTGTCGCAAGCCCAGAAAGAGGATCCCGTAGGAGAAGGAACGTCGAGGTCAATCTCCGGAGGAAATCATGGGATACGGGCCGAGATCGTCGGAGAAAATGGAGAAGACAGTTCGAAGGCCGGATTAGTTTATATATGGGATGATAGAGATAGGAAAGAGATATGTGTAATCTTTAAGCTACGACCAACAAAAAAGTCTAATACCAAAGTCCAGTTCGTCATTCTTCTCAGTTCACTTCGATTGAAACCGAAAGTCCGCCTAGATTTTATCTCTCATTCGAATCAATTTATTTGTTGTTTCTCGTTTCAACAAATATCAATAATTTTTTTTCTTTATTGGGCTTTAATTATTGATCTCCTATTAATCTATCGAATTACAAAACCTTAACCTAAGTTTTTATTCCTTAACCTATATATATTCATAATTACTTTGATGCTAATTTTTAGTTATGTATTAACTATTTATGTTTTAAATGCATGAAATTACCGTTAAAAACCGGAACCAAACCAAAACCGAACCAAACTGTGATACATATAGTTTTTATATGGTTTCATTTCTGATGAAACCGAAAAAACCATAAACCGTAAAACTGAACCGTAACCAAACTGAATTGCATATGGTTTCTTTATGGTTTCATTTTTACAAAATCAAAAAAAACTGTAAACCAAAAAAACTGAACTGAAAAACCCAACGCCAACCCCTACCGGTTCTACAAAACTTTTGAAAACAATTAGCCGTCATTGTAACTTTCTTTTTGGAACAATGTGGACCTTACTTATACATTTTTAATACTAATATAGAAACTGAATATAATATATTAAAAGATATTATTTTTTGTAAACCACTATAAACAAGATAGACAGAAAAAAGCCGAAAATCAGAATTATATTCACTATATAGACGAACGGTATATTACCAGGAATACTAGTAATACAACCTATAAAGTATAAACTCTAAAAGAATTAAAAAAAAAAAACTATTAAATCTTGTAAAAATATGATGAATAGTATAACAATATAAAAGGTCAAAGGTAACGGTGGGCTGCATAAACAATGATTGTATTTATTGTGCAAAAAGAGTCGTCTTCGTCTACTCTCACCGTCGAAACTTTCACGCGCTTCGGCTTCGGCTAATGATTAGTTAATTAGTTTAATTTCCGTCATTATGATTAATATTAGAAGGAGGGCTATTATTATATATAACGATGCTTCGGCCTTCTTCTTCCTTGCCACCAAAGACATTACATTGCAATTCCCCCACAGCTGAAACTACTACTTTTGCCACTTTCTTGTCATCCAAACAATTTACACAGTCCCCTTTTTTTTTTTTTTTTTTTTTATCTTCATTATTGCTTCTCAAAGAAAACTCTCTTTATCATGTAAATTTGGTCTATGAATCGTTCCCAATCTCCATCAACGAGATTTATTCTTGTTACGAGCTCCTTAATCTTTGCTTCTGGGTCTTCTATTTGGATTTTTGTACATCTCTTTTCTATCCCCTAAACTTGTATTAGGAAATGTTCTGTAACATGGGTTTGTTCGTTTTCAAGTAGTCTCCTTTTCGTGTCTCCCCTCTCATGTCTTCTACCTCTTCCCCGGAGGTGTTTAACTAAAAGAAGCTCTCCAAGTGTTTGACGATTTGTCTGAGAGAAAAAAAACAGAGGAACTCAGAAACAGAGTATATTACAGAGAGAGAGACGCCAATCATGGAAGAGACTTTTGTTCCGTTTGAAGGTATCAAGAATGATCTTAAAGGAAGGTTGATGTGCTATAAACAAGATTGGACCGGAGGAATCAAAGCTGGATTCAGGTACTATATAGTTAGCTCAACTTTTCAAAATTTCTCTGTTTTTTCTTTTTAATGAGTTTTTTCATCTTATATGATTGATCAATACTGTAGGATTCTGGCTCCCACCACATATATCTTCTTCGCGTCTGCGATTCCTGTTATTTCATTCGGCGAACAATTGGAGCGAAGCACTGGTACTGAATCTTCTCCTCTGACATAAAGTTATCAGCTTTATGAATGTTAGCAACTTGAATCGGATTTGGTCATTTGTAGATGGAGTTCTTACTGCTGTTCAGACGCTGGCCTCTACAGCCATTTGTGGAATCATTCACTCCATCATCGGAGGCCAACCTCTGCTTATACTTGGAGTTGCAGAGCCAACTGTAATTATGTACACATTCATGTTTAACTTTGCCAAGGGGAGACCTGAATTGGGACGCAATTTGTTTTTGGCTTGGTCTGGATGGTAAAGTTTTCTCCTAATTCGATTGTTAATCTTGTTAAATAGTGAGCACGAGGTGGTGGTAATCTTGTTATATATGTGCAGGGTTTGTGTTTGGACTTCGCTGATACTGTTTGTATTGGCTATATCTGGAGCTTGTTCAATTATCAACAGATTCACCAGAGTAGCTGGAGAACTGTTTGGACTTCTTATAGCTATGCTCTTCATGCAAGAAGCCATCAAAGTAGCATGACTTCCATTTTTTTTTTCCGATACCAAGAAATTGTATTTTAATTGCCTCTAATGCTTTAATTGTACAATCCAGGGATTAGTGGATGAATTCCGCTCTCCTGAGAGAGAGGATCTGAAACTTCTGGAGTTTTTACCTTCCTGGAGATTTGCAAATGGGATGTTTGCTTTGGTTCTTTCCTTTGGTCTTCTTATTACTGCACTTAGAAGCAGAAAAGCCAGGTCATGGAGATATGGAACAGGTAACGAAGCAGTTAGTCAACTTTTTTTTTCTTTAACTTTAATGATCTGGAATCTCCTTATTCTAAGGATCTTGAGCAATCAATGATCAATTAAGCAGTCATTGCTTACAAGTGGGGAGATCTCAGTCAAATATTCCTTGTTCTTGAAGACACTTAATTTCCCTTTATTAAAAACATTATTCTTGGAACAGGCTGGCTTAGAAGTTTAGTAGCTGACTATGGTGTGCCACTCATGGTTCTGGTGTGGACCGGTGTCTCCTACATCCCAACAGGAGATGTTCCAAAAGGAATTCCTCGGCGACTTTTTAGCCCAAATCCTTGGTCCCCTGGCGCTTATGAGAATTGGACCGTTGTTAAGGTGTGTCTCTATCTTGAAATTTCAAACACACCCCACAAGAAAATATGACTAATGACTAGTGACTTTGATTTCTTCAGGAGATGCTTCAAGTTCCAGTTGTCTACATTATTGGAGCATTCATTCCAGCAACAATGATTGCAGTTTTCTACTACTTTGACCATAGCGTAGCATCACAACTCGCACAACAGAAAGAATTCAATTTGAGAAAACCATCTTCTTACCACTATGATCTGCTTCTTCTTGGGTTTCTGGTAAGAATCTGCAGGAAATAGTAATTGCTTCTTCTTCTTGGGCTCAATCTCCTAACTAACTCCACCATTTTCAGACCTTAATGTGTGGTCTACTTGGAATCCCTCCATCTAATGGAGTCATCCCTCAATCACCAATGCATACCAAGAGCTTAGCAACACTAAAATATCAGGTACCTTACTAACATCGATTGTTTTTTTTGGATTGTTTTCCCCTTTAGGCCTTGGATTTAAGCTTGTTGTTTGCTCTTTCCACAGCTGCTTCGGAACAGATTAGTTGCAACGGCGCGCAGAAGCATCAAGCAGAATGCGAGCCTAGGACAGTTGTATGGAAATATGCAAGATGTTTATAATCAAATGCAGACTCCATTAGTCTACCAGCAGCCTCAAGTAAAGAATCTTCTGTATAACTTTTAAAATTTTCAATGTAGTAATATGGTTAAGGGCTAAATGGAGGGTAAACTATCTCTTCCGCAGGGTTTGAAAGAGCTGAGAGAATCAACAATCCAAGCGACGACATTCACAGGGAATCTCGATGCTCCAGTTGATGAAACTCTGTTTGATATTGAGAAAGAGATCGATGATTTATTGCCAATTGAAGTCAAAGAACAAAGAGTGAGCAACTTGCTTCAAGCAATAATGGTTGGAGGATGTGTTGCAGCTATGCCTCTCCTTAAAATGATCCCTACATCAGTCCTTTGGGGCTACTTTGCTTTCATGGCAATTGAAAGCCTACCCGGAAACCAATTCTGGGAAAGAATATTGCTTCTCTTCACAGCCCCAAGCCGTAGATTCAAGTATAATCTTAATCTTTTTTATAGCCTTTTACTTTCTCAAGAATGGTTTACTCAACTACTTACCAAATTTGCAGGGTTCTTGAAGATAACCACGCGACATTTGTGGAAACTGTTCCATTCAAAACGATTGCAATGTTCACTATTTTCCAAACAACTTATCTTTTAACCTGCTTTGGTCTCACGTGGATCCCAATCGCTGGAGTTATGTTCCCTCTAATGATCATGTTTCTAATACCCGTAAGGCAATATATCCTCCCAAGATTCTTCAAAAGTGCTCATCTTCAGGACTTAGACGCAGCAGAGTATGAAGAAGCACCCGCTTTACCTTTCAATCTTGCAGTACCGGTAAAGGGCTCCATTACAAATTCAAATCAATATCCATTTTTCTTTAATTTCTTGAATAGTTGTTAACAGATTTTAGATTTTGCAGGAAGCTGAGATGGGATCAACAGCTTCGTATCCATGTGATTCTGAGATTCTTGATGAGTTTATTACAAGAAGCAGAGGAGAGTTTAGACACACATGTAGTCCTAAAGTTACTAGCTCAACTTCAACTCCAGTTTATAATCGTAATCTTTCTCAAGTGTTTAGTCCTAGAGTGAATGATTTAAGAGGTGAGATGAGTCCTAGGGTTGCCGGAAAAGGGCAAAATAGTGCAAAGCCGAGTCCGTTAAACCCATCATCGTCGTCAAAATGAGTTTAGCCATTATGGAGGCTTGATAAAACTGGAGGAGAGTATATGTTTAAAAATTAGTTGATTAACTGATCTTGGGTCTAATGCTTTCTTGGGTTTTCTCCTTTACCTATGTTTGTATGTTTGCATTTCTGCTTTTGATCTCGAATCATTGTAAAATCTCTTACTTACCCTGTGGAATGTCGGTAAATTATATACTATATATGTAGTTACTAGTAATAAAGGATCTTTTTATATTTATTTCTTCTGTGTCTGTGAAAAACAAACTATCAGTTGAACCAAGAAAAGCTAAATTAAAAGTCTAAACTTGCTTACACATTGCTTCAGGAAAACAAAGATTGAACATATCACAAATTTAACAAAAGACATATACTAACTATAGAGTATATAGCCACAACACTGTTATGTAGTAGTACAATAGCACCAAATTAACGTACTTGGAAGGGGTTTGAGGACCACACCATCATCATCATAACCTTACTTTCACGAAAAAGATAGCACCAAATCGAATGGAAACATGAAAAAGAAGAACGGCAAGAAAAAGTTAGTTATAAAGCTAAAGCAAAACCAAATATCTTTTTGGGTTCACAGAGAGTGGCTTTGGTTATGTAGTTCGAACAAGAGCGCACTTGCATGTGCTACAAAACAAGACAAGGGTCAACTTCTTGAGAAACGAATTTAAAGTAAAAATACAATTACTATTAGAACTGGAAAAAAAAAAGAGTTAAAAACTTTTGATCATTTTTGAAGTTCTCATTATTAGAACACACACAAAAAGAGTGGACTCATCGACCATTTGCTGATATCGACAGACTTGGAAATTTTATAGATCATTTTCAATAATTTTAATATAAATGTAAATATTTCAAACCATAAAAGGCTGTTATTATATAGCTAAATTTTGTTAAATACTTACAAGAACTGTTCTTGATAGAACATTTACACATTCTATAAACACTACTACATAATTTTTTGAAACAAGTTTTAGTGGCCAACAAAAGGTTGAGTAATGGAAAATTCTTGCTCATTTTTTTCATTGGAATAAGCCAAATGGACTTGACAGATCGGTGAGACTACAATAGTGATAACTAAACAGGCTTACGTCAATGTCTTTAATTCGTCAAGAGATCTTTGTCTTAAACTGTGTTTTATCCTCTGTGAGTTGGACCAATAACAGAAGTCCCATAAAAGCAAAAACCCTACGTACTCTTCAAGTCGCTTTTTGATGGTCGGAAATTAGATTAGACATTCTCGTTGACCATTTCCCACGTTTCGTCTTTGTCTATACCACAGTAACTTAACTTGATTAAAACCAGTCTAGTTTTGTCTCATGTTTTCTAGCTAGGTCCTCCGCTAATTTCTTTTTAAAAACGAAACATACTGAGTTCAATGGGCTATAAATACTTCAAGTTCAAAGTCTTATGGGCTTTCTTCTAAATTATAGCCCATCAAACGCGTTCGTGCATCGTCATCACTCATCATCAACGTGACGATACTGTCAAATGGTCTTAAGTCTTCACACCGACATAATTAACAGTAACACTGAGTCATATATGCTAATTAGTTGTTAATTGTTACTATTGTTTAGATATTTTGTTGCTAAGCTAAAAGACGAAGAGTTCTGGATCTAGATTATTTATAATTGGTTATTAGACTTTCCACGAAACACGTTTCTCATTTTAGCAACACGTTAGATCATAAGCATCTTGATTTAGTCTAAAAGAAACAATATTTAACACAAAGGCTGAAAGGCAAATAATAAAGCTTGACTAAATGCCAATTCAGATATTTTAATTTGCTTATAAGTTAGTATATAACGAAACAGTCAAATTGAGAAGAAAATAAAGACCATATATAAAATAAAGAATTAGGTGATGGCTTTTGGTCTTTGGATCATAACGAGCACTTAAACTTGTTGATCTGTATGCAAATGTGTAAAGATAGATGCCACTAAAACAAGTATAACAAAAAATAAATAAATAAAAAAAATCGAAAAAGAAAAAGGAGCAATGGCGTGGCATGACAAGTCGATAAAACTTGGGATCCGAGCACAAGTTTTAACGGTCCAGATTCATCATCTCACAGCAAAACGCCGCCGGGTGATCATACAAGTCAGGGGTAAGATCGTCAATTCACGAAAACGCAAGTGTGGACACGAACAAAGGCTTTAAAGATTCTGGTCGAGAGAGTTCTGGATTTACAAAAGTAACCCTGAATATTTAATCATATCACAGAAAGATCCCCTTTTTATTTCCAAGAGTGTCCTCTCGTCTCGGGTAAGTTCAAGGGTACGCGCGTCAAAGCTGGAATGACACGTGGCATAATTAGGGCTTAGTCTTAGCCGTGTGTGTGTAATCCACAAAACTTAAAAAGATAATATAATCTAACATAAGCAACCGACTCGGCACAGATAACCGCCACGTGTCAACTGTAATTAACCGGTTAACCAAGTCACCCACAAAATCTCCGAGTGTCTTATTTTTTTATATATTGAAAAAAAAAAANACTATTGTTTAGATATTTTGTTGCTAAGCTAAA
The DNA here is from genome assembly GCF_000633955.1 of Camelina sativa. NCBI lineage: Eukaryota > Viridiplantae > Streptophyta > Magnoliopsida > Brassicales > Brassicaceae > Camelina > Camelina sativa. Next base: position 689,223 of record NC_025700.1, read on the forward strand.
AGACGAAGAGTTCTGGATCTAGATTATTTATAATTGGTTATTAGACTTTCCACGAAACACGTTTCTCATTTTAGCAACACGTTAGATCATAAGCATCTTGATTTAGTCTAAAAGAAACAATATTTAACACAAAGGCTGAAAGGCAAATAATAAAGCTTGACTAAATGCCAATTCAGATATTTTAATTTGCTTATAAGTTAGTATATAACGAAACAGTCAAATTGAGAAGAAAATAAAGACCATATATAAAATAAAGAATTAGGTGATGGCTTTTGGTCTTTGGATCATAACGAGCACTTAAACTTGTTGATCTGTATGCAAATGTGTAAAGATAGATGCCACTAAAACAAGTATAACAAAAAATAAATAAATAAAAAAAATCGAAAAAGAAAAAGGAGCAATGGCGTGGCATGACAAGTCGATAAAACTTGGGATCCGAGCACAAGTTTTAACGGTCCAGATTCATCATCTCACAGCAAAACGCCGCCGGGTGATCATACAAGTCAGGGGTAAGATCGTCAATTCACGAAAACGCAAGTGTGGACACGAACAAAGGCTTTAAAGATTCTGGTCGAGAGAGTTCTGGATTTACAAAAGTAACCCTGAATATTTAATCATATCACAGAAAGATCCCCTTTTTATTTCCAAGAGTGTCCTCTCGTCTCGGGTAAGTTCAAGGGTACGCGCGTCAAAGCTGGAATGACACGTGGCATAATTAGGGCTTAGTCTTAGCCGTGTGTGTGTAATCCACAAAACTTAAAAAGATAATATAATCTAACATAAGCAACCGACTCGGCACAGATAACCGCCACGTGTCAACTGTAATTAACCGGTTAACCAAGTCACCCACAAAATCTCCGAGTGTCTTATTTTTTTATATATTGAAAAAAAAAAAAGACCCACGCGGCTCAGAAATTTCGTCCCTGCGAGAGAAATAAAAACACACACGCCAACTTCGAAATTGTCAATCCTTCGTTGAACACAAAGTGACGAATTCGAGAGAGAACTAAAAAAAAAACTAATTTAATCAGAGATTTCGAGTAACAAAGAAAGAGAAGAAGAGGGTTTGATCTTGTTGTTGTTGTGAAATTGAAATTGAAACTGATTGTGAAGAGGAAAGAGACAGATGGTAGCAGAAGCAGAGGTTGTATTTCAACATAGTTTACCGGCGGTTCTGGAGATTGAGTTGTTCGATCGAGTTTCTTCCGCCGTTAAATCTCCCGTTTCTTCTCCTAAATTGGGTTTTACTCAGTCGGTTTCCGCAAGTTTATCGACTTCTCCTCTGGTTGTGGTATGTCTTTTGAAGTTTACTTTTTCCTTTTCCTTTTTTTTTTTTTTTTTTCTTTCTGGGTACTTTGTGAAAGAGAATTGAAAAGAAGCTGGTGGTTTCTGAAATCATAACCGTCAATCATTAGGAATATGGCTGAATTGTTTGGTAGGCATATAGGATTCTGTAGTATGATAAATCAGAGAAGATAGATGACCCTATAGGAATTTGAAACGGTTTAGGACACTTTCTTAGAGGACCTCTAGTTTATGTTTGTTTACGTGTCGTTGAAAAAAGTTAGATACTTGTTGTCTGAAACTTTAAAAGCTGGTGGTCTTGCTGGAGAAGCCCTCTGTTGTTTAGTTATTGTGTCTTGTCTTAACTGGTTGTGTTTCAATTATTGCTAAAATTGAGCATGCGTCTAAGAAAAAGCCTTTTAGTTTTTATTTTTTCATTAATTGGAGATTTGAGAACTCTTTTTTTTTTTTTTAAGTGTTTATAGATTTTGATTTCTTCTGTCAGGATAAGCTGTTATAATCACTGCTGAGATTTTGATCTATGTTTTCAATAACGTGTTGTATTTACCTTTTTGAAGCAGGGTGATTGTGATCCAAGTGTCTCAGATTATGTTCCGACCATCCGGTCTGGAAGCTTTGCTGATATTGGCCCAAAGAGATGCATGGAAGATGAACACATTCGCATAGACGATCTATCTTCTCAAGTTGGATGTCTCTTCGAGTTGCCAAAGCCTAGTGCTTTCTATGCGGTACTCTACAATTCTTATGTCTGATTTGTAACTTCCTTAAAAATCTTATGCTCTTTTAAGTATAAATTCTGACTTAAAGACTTCCTCTGTTCAGGTTTTTGACGGTCATGGAGGACCAGAAGCAGCAGCATATGTTAGGGAAAACGCCATTAGGTTTTTCTTTGAAGATGAGCAGTTTCCACAAACATCTGAAGTGAATAGTGTTTATGTGGAAGAAGTTGAGAGTTCATTGAGAAACGCGTTTCTTCAAGCTGATCTTGCTTTGGCAGAAGATTGCAGCATCAGCTCTTCTTCTGGTACCACTGCTCTCACTGCTCTTATCTGTGGAAGGTACGTCTTTCATTCAGTTTCTTCTCTAGTTGTCTATCCATCTCTAGGATCTTAAGAGATCGAGCTCTTGCATATAATAGATAATGACTTTTAAGTATATAACCTGTGATCTGATCAAGAAAAGTATGGGCGGTTGTCTTTGTTGTTGCTTTTGAAACTAGGTGTGGACATCGGTTGTCTGGTTAGGTTATTTTGGTTTATATATTTTGAGCGCAGTTTCATGGTTCTTGGTTTTTTTTTTTTTTTGCAGACTTTTAATGGTTGCAAATGCTGGAGACTGCAGAGCGGTTCTATGCAGGAAAGGCAAAGCGATAGACATGTCTGAAGACCATAAACCGATTAATCTACTTGAGAGAAGAAGAGTGGAAGAATCAGGCGGTTTCATCAATAATGACGGCTACCTAAATGAGGTCTTAGCTGTAACCCGGGCTCTTGGCGATTGGGAATTAAAAATGCCACACGGCTCCCAGTGTCCGCTAATTTCTGAACCAGAAATCAAGCAGATAACTTTAACCGAGGATGATGAGTTTCTTGTGATTGGATGCGACGGGATTTGGGATGTCATGACGAGCCAAGAAGCAGTTAGCATTGTTAAGCGTGGCTTAAAGCGACATAACGATCCAACAAGATGTTCGAGAGAGCTTGTGATGGAGGCTCTTAGAAGGAACTCATTTGATAACTTAACCGCGGTTGTAGTATGTTTTATGACAGCGGACCGATGGGAAGAGCCGGTGGTTCCTATGGAGAAGAGACGGTGTTTTAGTCTTACACCGGATGCATTCCGTAGCTTGAGGAATCTGTTGGATGGCTGAAACTGGTGTGCTTTTGGTGATTATATAATTGATGATGACGAATAACAAACCTCTCCCACGCTGCTATTGTATTTGACTTAAAAGGTTCTAAGCAGCAGAGAGAACTATTTCAAGATAAATTTGCATAAGATGTGTGCTTTTTGTGTGTGGAGTCTGTAATTACATTTTTGTGTACATATACTGATTATTGAGTGTGAATATAGTTCAAAAGAAGAATTGAAAAATAACATATGCAACTCAACAGATTTTAAACAGGCCGTTAAGCAAAAGAAAGTTAAGCTAAGCTATCACACATCAGTCATCACCAATTTAAGAAGTACTCTACTCATCACAAAACTTCTAAAAGAAACAACACTTCGGATCACTTAACAGTGGTGCCAAAATTTTAGAATCAAGATGTTTTCGTCTATTATCTGAGGGAGTTAACCCTGCTAAAACGCAAGTACTATAAACGAAGAATATCTTAATTTTGGATCATCATCAGCACCATTACTAAGCTAAGATAAATTACGAGCAATTGATAATTACCGTTTTAAGCATGCACAACATGGCTAGGATTTTGAATTGTTCTCAAAAACAAAATTAGCCAATTCGAAATGAAGAGATCATTCAAAAGTAATTGCAACCAACTAATTGAACGAACAGCACAATAAATATTGATTAAGAACCTAAAACATTTATCCATTCATAATCCAGAACAAACGATGTTCAACATTTGAATCCATAAACAACAAAAAAGCTTACAAAATTCCGAAATCGAAATGCTGTTTTTTAAGGATAGAGAGATAGAGAGAGAGAGAGAGATCTACCAGTAGAACAGATCATTCGTCACCTCCCTCTTTCTGGTAAACGTAGGTGAGACCACACTTACCACAGTAATGGCGATCGAAATGACTCGCCATGAAAGTACCAGCTCCACAAGTTGCGTTAGGACACTCCTTCCTCAGACGCTGAACTTTACCAGATCCATCGATTTTGTAAAACTGAAGAACCGCGAGCTTCACCTTCTTATGCTTATGCTTGATCTTCTTCGGCTTGGTGTAAGTCTTCTTCTTCCTCTTCTTAGCACCACCACGGAGACGGAGCACGAGATGAAGCGTCGATTCCTTCTGGATGTTGTAGTCGGCGAGAGTGCGGCCGTCTTCGAGCTGCTTCCCGGCGAAAATCAAACGCTGCTGGTCCGGTGGGATCCCTTCCTTGTCTTGGATCTTCGCTTTCACATTGTCGATGGTGTCGGAGGACTCGACCTCTAGGGTTATCGTCTTCCCCGTTAGGGTTTTCACGAAGATCTGCATCTTTTGAGGCTACGGCTGCACCCAAAAAAAACACTCAAAATGGGGATTTTGTAGGAGAGAAAGGAGACGCTAGGGTTTTGATGCTCAGTTACGTAACTACCCTTATTTCATTTGGGTATCTTTTTGGGCTTCGTTAGTCTCTTGGGCCATGGCCCACCAAAACTTAGAAAAGGAAAATTATAAAGGAATTTGGAGATGCAGGGACCCTGTGCCTCTCGCATGCAAAACGAACGCTCTACCATATGAGCTACATCCCCAGAGAAACAAATTGAACAAAGTTTAATTATTGGGAAAAATATCGTTAAAATCCCCAACTTTACATTTTCATCGATTTAAAGCATGAAGTTTGTGTTTGGAGGAAAAAACATCAATTATTAATCACAAATTCTCGTTGACCTAGCTTTTTGAAGTACAACGTTAAGTAGTCAGACGGAGAAATTAAACGGGGTTAATTATCCGTTAACGAGATCCGTTAATAGCAAAACGTCGCTGTTTATAACATTCTAAAACCCCCAAATTAAGAAATCGATTTTCAATTTCCCCAATTCACAAATTCTAATCGATCTCAATTTAAGAATCAAACCTCTTTCGTTTGAGACAACGCGTAGCAATCTTCTTTTACGGAGTTATTGAGAATCGATTAGAGTTTTTAATTTGGGATAATTGAAATCGATTAGGGTCGTTTAGCTATTAACGGATCTCGTTAACAATGAATTAATCCCGTCTAATTTCTCTAACATTGTGCCTCAAAAGGTTAGGTCAACGAAAGTTTGTCATCTATATATATCTATATATATATATATATATATATATATTTTTGGAGACATTTAGCAAATAAATCCTGAAGTTAGAACATATTTACAATCATGCCATTGACATTAATTATTAATTTGTTTTTCTTTTAATTAATTAATATTAAGTTTTTTTTTGGAAAACAAGATTTTTCATCCTAATAAAATTTCTTAAACAATAGGAACCACTCACTTTTACATTAAATATTAAGTTTATAATTAGTTTTATGAATATTAAGTTTTCAATTTTACAAAACGATAGGAATTAATTCTATGAACACATACAATATTTTCTTTCTATAAATAACTATTTATTTAATTGTATGTTATATAGTTCCTATACTTTAAAACAATAAACCTCAAACAAAAATACTTTTTACACTAACTAATACTCTCTCTGTCTCACAAAAAGTGTCATTTTGATACATTGCACATAAATTAAGAAAAATTAGAATATACATATAAATGAATAATTTATCATTTTTAAAAAAAAAAGTTTTGGGTTAATGGTAAATTAGAAAATTTGTCACATTGGAAACAGATGGAATATACATGTATATTTGTAAAGTTGTACATTTTAAAAAATACAAATCAAATATTAGTAAGGTTGTAAATATCTAGTTTATTTGCAAATCAACAAACAATTGGTGTTTTTTCTTCTCTAAACATGATATTTTCTCTTTAATTATTAGTTTGGATTTTCCTATTTTTAATTCTTTTTCGGTATTTATTTGACTGGTCTCGATGGTTCGAAGACCTTTCATATTCTTCTTCTTCGTCTTTCGCCTTTAAGCCTGCCCTCTTTCAGAACCCTAGATCTCTCTCTTGCTCATCTCTTTGGAAACACAAATTCTCAAATTCTCAATCTCAAATTCAGGTAAGAGACATGGATGATAGCTGTGCCGTCTGCGCTGAAAACCTCGAATGGGTTGCCTATGGATCTTGTGGTCACCGAGAGGTTTGCTCAACATGTGTCGTTCGTCTCCGTTTCGTCCTTGGCGATCCTCGTTGCTGTATCTGTAAGACCGAGTCTCCTATCGTCTTCGTCACCAAGGTGATTGATTACTTTTTACTCTTCAATTATATATCCATGTTACCAATGTTATCGCAATTACTCTTTTTCTTTTTTCTTTTTCTTTTCAATCTGATAGATGGCTGGGATTTGATTATTTCTATTACAATGACTTAATAGTGAAGAAATTGTTGTAATTTTGTCATATATGTCTCCCAATGAATTGCTGTTAAGGGACTTTATGATTACAATTTTTGCAGGCATTGGGTGATTACACAAGGACGATCACTGACTTCTCCACCTTCCCAACAGCACCAAAGGAAGGTCGAGTAGTAGGATCCTTCTGGTATCATGAAGACACTCAGGCTTTCTTTGATGACTTGGATCAGTACAGGATGATCAAAGCTATGTGTAGGCTTTCCTGCGGTGTTTGTGACAAGGCTGAAGATCAACCAAGGGAAGGAGGACCTGGACCAAGACATCATCACCGGCAGCGTATTAAGAGTGTTGAACAGTTGAAGGGTCATTTATATCATAAGCACAAATTGCATATGTGCGGTTTATGTCTTGAAGGCCGAAAGGTGGGAGCTTTGAAACTTCATTATCTGCTGATTGTTTGCTATCTTGTATTTTCTCTTAAGTTTTGCTCATTTGTTTTACATCTGTGTGCGTCTCTCTCTCTCTACGTGGACAGATATTCATATGTGAACAAAAGCTGTATACTAGGGCACAACTGAACCAACACATACACACTGGTGACTCTGAAGTTGATGGTACTGAGAGCGAAAGGGGAGGCTTTACTGGACATCCTATGTGTGAGTTCTGTAGGAATCCATTCTATGGTGATAATGAATTATATACTCACATGACTACTGAGCATTACACCTGCCATTTTTGCCAAAGGTACTGGCTATTTGTATTAATGAATTTTTCATGTTTGAGAATGTGTTATCCCTATGACGACATTGAATTAACATATCCAATATAGGTCGAATTCAGGACAGTATGAATATTACAAAAACTATGATGACTTGGAGGTAACATCAACCACTTTCAGTATAGCTCAGTTAAAGTGTGGCTGCATCTGTTCTGATTCTGTTTATTTTTTGCAACAGATTCACTTCCGCAGAGATCATTTTATTTGTGAAGACGACTCCTGCCTTGCTAAGAAGTTTATAGTTTTCCAGAATGAATCAGAATTGAAAGTAAACACTTGTGGAGAATTTCTCAATTTTCTTTTCTTCAGTTTCGGTCTATGGATTTTTGTCAAGGATTTATATTTGTTTTTTCAGAGGCATAACGCTGTTGAGCATGGAGGTAAAATGTCTAGGTCTCAGCGCAGCGCTGCATTACAGGCATGTTACACCTTTTTCCATTGTTTTTGTTAATTTATCGTTATGTTTGCTTGCCTGTGTTTAACATTGCATTCCGCTCCAGATACCAACAAGTTTCCGATATCGACGTGGAAATGATCAAGAGAATCGTCGTGGAAGAGCCCGATCATTTCGTCGTGAGCCTGGTGATGATGATTATAATCATGCAGTTCATGAGGCTCTTCGTTTATCTGAGGCTGAGTATTCTCGGCAAGAGCCTGCTCCGCCACCCTCAAGTGCACCACCTGGATCCTCTGAGAACAACAATATTCACATAGATGATGCTGGTTCTCTTATTCAACCCATGGAATCTCTATCAACTACAGATATGGAACCCTCTTCACGATATCTACAAGCTGTAGGAAGCTCTGGTGGTGGTGGTTCACGTCTTGGAGAATCTGCTTTCCCTCCTCTTTCTGGTCCACCGAGATCTGGACAGAACTTGGAAAGTTTGCCTACTAACACCATGGCTGCTCGTCTAAGACGTCAAACAAATCGAACTACTACTGCTTCTGCTATTGCTAGTCCTTCTGAAGGATGGCCAGCGGTTAACCGAAGCGCAGCACAACCATCTATTACTACTGGCGGTAACTATTCTTCTTCAGGATGGCCAGCAATAGCGCGAACACCTATACAAGCCTCNTCCACAAGTTGCGTTAGGACACTCCTTCCTCAGACGCTGAACTTTACCAGATCCATCGATTTTGTAAAACTGAAGAACCGCGAGCTTCACCTTCTTATGCTTATGCTTGATCTTCTTCGGCTTGGTGTAAGTCTTCTTCTTCCTCTTCTTAGCACCACCACGGAGACGGAGCACGAGATGAAGCGTCGATTCCTTCTGGATGTTGTAGTCGGCGAGAGTGCGGCCGTCTTCGAGCTGCTTCCCGGCGAAAATCAAACGCTGCTGGTCCGGTGGGATCCCTTCCTTGTCTTGGATCTTCGCTTTCACATTGTCGATGGTGTCGGAGGACTCGACCTCTAGGGTTATCGTCTTCCCCGTTAGGGTTTTCACGAAGATCTGCATCTTTTGAGGCTACGGCTGCACCCAAAAAAAACACTCAAAATGGGGATTTTGTAGGAGAGAAAGGAGACGCTAGGGTTTTGATGCTCAGTTACGTAACTACCCTTATTTCATTTGGGTATCTTTTTGGGCTTCGTTAGTCTCTTGGGCCATGGCCCACCAAAACTTAGAAAAGGAAAATTATAAAGGAATTTGGAGATGCAGGGACCCTGTGCCTCTCGCATGCAAAACGAACGCTCTACCATATGAGCTACATCCCCAGAGAAACAAATTGAACAAAGTTTAATTATTGGGAAAAATATCGTTAAAATCCCCAACTTTACATTTTCATCGATTTAAAGCATGAAGTTTGTGTTTGGAGGAAAAAACATCAATTATTAATCACAAATTCTCGTTGACCTAGCTTTTTGAAGTACAACGTTAAGTAGTCAGACGGAGAAATTAAACGGGGTTAATTATCCGTTAACGAGATCCGTTAATAGCAAAACGTCGCTGTTTATAACATTCTAAAACCCCCAAATTAAGAAATCGATTTTCAATTTCCCCAATTCACAAATTCTAATCGATCTCAATTTAAGAATCAAACCTCTTTCGTTTGAGACAACGCGTAGCAATCTTCTTTTACGGAGTTATTGAGAATCGATTAGAGTTTTTAATTTGGGATAATTGAAATCGATTAGGGTCGTTTAGCTATTAACGGATCTCGTTAACAATGAATTAATCCCGTCTAATTTCTCTAACATTGTGCCTCAAAAGGTTAGGTCAACGAAAGTTTGTCATCTATATATATCTATATATATATATATATATATATATATTTTTGGAGACATTTAGCAAATAAATCCTGAAGTTAGAACATATTTACAATCATGCCATTGACATTAATTATTAATTTGTTTTTCTTTTAATTAATTAATATTAAGTTTTTTTTTGGAAAACAAGATTTTTCATCCTAATAAAATTTCTTAAACAATAGGAACCACTCACTTTTACATTAAATATTAAGTTTATAATTAGTTTTATGAATATTAAGTTTTCAATTTTACAAAACGATAGGAATTAATTCTATGAACACATACAATATTTTCTTTCTATAAATAACTATTTATTTAATTGTATGTTATATAGTTCCTATACTTTAAAACAATAAACCTCAAACAAAAATACTTTTTACACTAACTAATACTCTCTCTGTCTCACAAAAAGTGTCATTTTGATACATTGCACATAAATTAAGAAAAATTAGAATATACATATAAATGAATAATTTATCATTTTTAAAAAAAAAAGTTTTGGGTTAATGGTAAATTAGAAAATTTGTCACATTGGAAACAGATGGAATATACATGTATATTTGTAAAGTTGTACATTTTAAAAAATACAAATCAAATATTAGTAAGGTTGTAAATATCTAGTTTATTTGCAAATCAACAAACAATTGGTGTTTTTTCTTCTCTAAACATGATATTTTCTCTTTAATTATTAGTTTGGATTTTCCTATTTTTAATTCTTTTTCGGTATTTATTTGACTGGTCTCGATGGTTCGAAGACCTTTCATATTCTTCTTCTTCGTCTTTCGCCTTTAAGCCTGCCCTCTTTCAGAACCCTAGATCTCTCTCTTGCTCATCTCTTTGGAAACACAAATTCTCAAATTCTCAATCTCAAATTCAGGTAAGAGACATGGATGATAGCTGTGCCGTCTGCGCTGAAAACCTCGAATGGGTTGCCTATGGATCTTGTGGTCACCGAGAGGTTTGCTCAACATGTGTCGTTCGTCTCCGTTTCGTCCTTGGCGATCCTCGTTGCTGTATCTGTAAGACCGAGTCTCCTATCGTCTTCGTCACCAAGGTGATTGATTACTTTTTACTCTTCAATTATATATCCATGTTACCAATGTTATCGCAATTACTCTTTTTCTTTTTTCTTTTTCTTTTCAATCTGATAGATGGCTGGGATTTGATTATTTCTATTACAATGACTTAATAGTGAAGAAATTGTTGTAATTTTGTCATATATGTCTCCCAATGAATTGCTGTTAAGGGACTTTATGATTACAATTTTTGCAGGCATTGGGTGATTACACAAGGACGATCACTGACTTCTCCACCTTCCCAACAGCACCAAAGGAAGGTCGAGTAGTAGGATCCTTCTGGTATCATGAAGACACTCAGGCTTTCTTTGATGACTTGGATCAGTACAGGATGATCAAAGCTATGTGTAGGCTTTCCTGCGGTGTTTGTGACAAGGCTGAAGATCAACCAAGGGAAGGAGGACCTGGACCAAGACATCATCACCGGCAGCGTATTAAGAGTGTTGAACAGTTGAAGGGTCATTTATATCATAAGCACAAATTGCATATGTGCGGTTTATGTCTTGAAGGCCGAAAGGTGGGAGCTTTGAAACTTCATTATCTGCTGATTGTTTGCTATCTTGTATTTTCTCTTAAGTTTTGCTCATTTGTTTTACATCTGTGTGCGTCTCTCTCTCTCTACGTGGACAGATATTCATATGTGAACAAAAGCTGTATACTAGGGCACAACTGAACCAACACATACACACTGGTGACTCTGAAGTTGATGGTACTGAGAGCGAAAGGGGAGGCTTTACTGGACATCCTATGTGTGAGTTCTGTAGGAATCCATTCTATGGTGATAATGAATTATATACTCACATGACTACTGAGCATTACACCTGCCATTTTTGCCAAAGGTACTGGCTATTTGTATTAATGAATTTTTCATGTTTGAGAATGTGTTATCCCTATGACGACATTGAATTAACATATCCAATATAGGTCGAATTCAGGACAGTATGAATATTACAAAAACTATGATGACTTGGAGGTAACATCAACCACTTTCAGTATAGCTCAGTTAAAGTGTGGCTGCATCTGTTCTGATTCTGTTTATTTTTTGCAACAGATTCACTTCCGCAGAGATCATTTTATTTGTGAAGACGACTCCTGCCTTGCTAAGAAGTTTATAGTTTTCCAGAATGAATCAGAATTGAAAGTAAACACTTGTGGAGAATTTCTCAATTTTCTTTTCTTCAGTTTCGGTCTATGGATTTTTGTCAAGGATTTATATTTGTTTTTTCAGAGGCATAACGCTGTTGAGCATGGAGGTAAAATGTCTAGGTCTCAGCGCAGCGCTGCATTACAGGCATGTTACACCTTTTTCCATTGTTTTTGTTAATTTATCGTTATGTTTGCTTGCCTGTGTTTAACATTGCATTCCGCTCCAGATACCAACAAGTTTCCGATATCGACGTGGAAATGATCAAGAGAATCGTCGTGGAAGAGCCCGATCATTTCGTCGTGAGCCTGGTGATGATGATTATAATCATGCAGTTCATGAGGCTCTTCGTTTATCTGAGGCTGAGTATTCTCGGCAAGAGCCTGCTCCGCCACCCTCAAGTGCACCACCTGGATCCTCTGAGAACAACAATATTCACATAGATGATGCTGGTTCTCTTATTCAACCCATGGAATCTCTATCAACTACAGATATGGAACCCTCTTCACGATATCTACAAGCTGTAGGAAGCTCTGGTGGTGGTGGTTCACGTCTTGGAGAATCTGCTTTCCCTCCTCTTTCTGGTCCACCGAGATCTGGACAGAACTTGGAAAGTTTGCCTACTAACACCATGGCTGCTCGTCTAAGACGTCAAACAAATCGAACTACTACTGCTTCTGCTATTGCTAGTCCTTCTGAAGGATGGCCAGCGGTTAACCGAAGCGCAGCACAACCATCTATTACTACTGGCGGTAACTATTCTTCTTCAGGATGGCCAGCAATAGCGCGAACACCTATACAAGCCTCTAGTTCTTCAGTCCAACCTAGGTCTCATGCTAGAGTTTCCCAGCCTAGACCTCTGGCTTCTGCAGTTCCACAGGCTGTTCGTAATGCGAATAAGATTCCTCACTCATCCTCAGCCCCTGATCTATCTGATACAAGATCTCTTACGCCTTCTCCTTCTGATTTTCCTCCAGTTTCTTCTGCTGTTGTGCAAAATCGTAGGATATCATCCAGCACTACACAAGGATCTTCAAACACCCAGCCACCTCCAGATGTACAATCTGCCAACAAATCTTTGATTGAGAAAATGCGAACTGCACTTGGACATGATGAAGATGTTTTCATGGCCTTCAAAAATGTTTCAGGACAGTATCGTCAAGGTTCGATTGATGCAAGAACTTACTTGGAGTACGTGAATGGTTATGGATTGTCTCACTTGGTTATTGATCTTGCTAGACTGTGCCCTGACCCTAGAAGGCAGAAGGAACTCATTGATAACCATAATGCTAGTTTAGGTGGAGTAGGTTTAAAAGAGAATGGTCAGTCTGCTGCACAGAGCTCTTCTCAACCTAAAGACAATCAAAATTCAAAGAAGAACAAAGGAAAAGCTGTTAAGGTTGCTGAACCGAAAGAAACTGTAGCAGAGAGTTTTATGGATACAGTGAGGAGATTGCAATCTTCACAGAATCCTCATGAAGGAGAAGAGGAAGTAATTTCGAAAGATAAGAATACATATAGGTCAGATAAGGGCAAGGCACATGTAGCAAGTACCGTTGCTACGTCAACCTCAAGTAAGCAGCCACGTAAGAAAACTTCTAAGTTTCACAGAGTGCGGCTTGGGGATGGATCAATGGCTGCGTTACTAGATATTAACAATTCTAACCGTGAGGTGGAACCAGAAGCAAATGTTGGTAACATCAATAGTAACCAACAACAGTCTGGTGTTATACCAGTTCGTGGGGTTTGGCGTAAAGGAGGAGCTAATCTTTTCTCGTAAAGAAGTCTTCTTGTATGTTTCTTTTGGTTAATGACATGTGAAAGTGAAACTTCTCTCCTGTTTTTTTGGTCAGAGTGACAAAGTTTAGAGCAAAATTTTATTGATAATCGGTTTTTTTTTGGTTCGGTAATTTCTAAAAATAGTCGATTTGGTTTTGTAACATAGTAAATGATTATCAAAGACGAATGGAAATAATTTAAATTAAACGAACATACTTCTTTTTTTCCGAGTTTTATATTGAAAACTTACAATTTCATTTTTGTTCAACAGATATAAATGAAAATCAATAATAACAAATTCGAATTATTAGGTCTGAATATGAAAAATAACAATAAGTCAGGTCTTATATCTGATTTTGTTTTTAGTCAAAGTGTAAGAAGAATAGTTAATTAACTTTATTTATATAATCCTTTTTGTTTGTTTGTTTTTTTTTTTGACTAACAGCTTACAAAATTAGTTCAAACGAGCCAATGCGAAGGGAAATTGTTTACAAAGGTAACTAGATGCGGAACTGTTCGAACACGTCGAACCAAATTATCCGCTTTACCATTCTGAGTACGAGGGACATAGACTAAAGAAAACGAAGTAAACTCCTCTCTGTCCGCCTGGATGTCCTCCAGATAAGGTGTGAAAGCTGGCCACTCGGAAGGCAAAGACACCATCTTCACCAGATCAGAGCAATCAGTAAGAAAAACAACGGATTGGTTATCGGCTCCAATCATGCAACGCATTGCCCAAAGAAGAGCTTCGACCTCCGCATGAAGCGGGGAGAGACTGCGACGAAGATTTGAAGCTCCCATGGTAGTTTCATCCCCCGTGGGCGAGATACAGAACCATCCTCTACCAGCATACTGATTCGTCGCTTTCCACGAACCATCCACAAAACAGCGAAAACTCAAAGGAAACCTGGATAACCTTGGGGCTCCGAATCCTCCAGTAGGAGCTACACCCTGAAGAGTGTGATCCTCTACAGACCCTGCGGCCTCTGTCTGGGCGAGGAACCAATCTTTAGCAGTCTGTTATTTGAACTATATTTTACAAGTGTAAAATATAATCTTATGATTAATACAATCTAATCTATATATATAAAGTTAGCTTTTCTCATTCCTGGTTCAGCCACCTCAGCTGCCACATCAGCCACATCTTCTTAAATTTTATGGATCTTACAGATTTTAATAAGCCCTTTAAACAATCATACAAATGACAAACTGATCAACTAAATTTTATCTAAAATCTATAGGCCCAACACTATTTCATTCAAATTCTCTAGACCCATCACTATTCTTAAATCCTATGAATTCAATTTTTTATTTTAAAATAAATTTAAAATATTCATTTAGTGCATATTTTTTGTTAATTATAATTAATCAAATGTTTAAATAAAAAATAATTATGTAAAATGAATTAAATGTTAAAATAAGAAAACAATACTATTATTTTTCATTAGTGGTAATAATATAGTTAAAGATTTCTATTAAACTGATCATAATTTAAAACTTCAAATATCAAAACAAGGCAACCCAA
>NC_025700.1:704215-730672 GCF_000633955.1 Camelina sativa
ACTGCGACAGTGCCCAGACCTGTCTGGCTGGCGGGCATTCAAAAAGTGTATGGTTTATCGTCTCCTCGTCACACACACAAAGGCCACATACTGAATCACAGTTAATTCCACGTTTCCGTAGATTAGCTGTAACCGCCACACAACCCGAAATTACTTGCCACATAAAATGACGTAGTTTAGGCGGGCATCGGATCGTCCACACGAAAGCCTCAAGAGGTACATAGTTCGGCCCGACCACCAACGGGGCAGCCGCATCCGTGGTGTTAGACCAAAGAAGGTGGTACCCTGACTTGACCGTATATTTTCCTGACTTAGTAAAATGCCAACCTAGCGAGTCCGGTTTGTCAGGCAACCGCAACGGTAAGGCAGAAATCAAGGCAACATCTTCCGGTACAAAAGTAGTCGAAAGTAAAGCCAGAATATAGGTGGTATGAGTTCTTATTTGGGAATTCCAGAAAGCCTAGGTGGCGCTAAAACGCAAATCTTTTCTTATGTTCAAATTGGACTGATGATTTCTGAAAATTTATTTGCTGGCCTGAAGCCCGTCCATACTTCTTGAGAATCTGAAGCACAACCTCACACTGCTCCTTTGTTGTTCGACAAAAGAACAAACTGTCATCCGCAAATAAAAGATGAGAAATAGCAGGACTAGCGGTAGAAACCTTAATACCCGTAATAAGCTTCATCTGCTCCGCTTTACGGAATTGTGCAATTAAAGCTTCCGTACAGAGAATAAAAAGATAGGGCGAAAGAGGATCCCCCTGCCGTAATCCCGGACAAGGGGTAATGGAACCATGGGCCTGACCATTAATCAAAACCTGATACAGGCAGAAATCAAGGCAACATCTTCCGGTACAAAAGTAGTCGAAAGTAAAGCCATGTCCTAGGAATGTGAGTTCCTGTCAATTAAATTTTGAACAGAGAGCAAAGGGTCAGACAACAACCCTGTGCCGATAGCTGGTCTCGGGGGTTGAGCAGGGATCCACAGATCATTCCACACAGAGATGGAAGCACCAGATCCTACCCGTTTAATAAGTCCTTTGTTAACCAGAGAGCGAGCTGAGATAATACTTCTCCATTCATAGGATGGTGAGTAAGATCTAATCGGATCCAAGGGATCCGAATGCCTATAATACCGACATTTAAAAACCCGTGCAAAAAGTGACTCCGGGACAGAAATTAATCGCCATAGCTGCTTGGCTAGCAGGGCGGTATTAAAATCATCCAACCCGCGAAAACCCAAACCTCCTTCTTTTTTATCAAGACATAGCTTGTCCCAAGCCACCCAATGTAAACCCCGCGATTGACCAGAGGAACTCCACCAATAATTGGAAATAGCACTAGTTAATTTCCGCGTAACCGTCTTGGGTAACCGAAAGCACGACATCACAAAGGTAGGAACTGCCGTTGCTACCGACTTAATCATTACCTCCTTTCCTCCTTTTGAAAGGAGGCGAGCTGGCCAACCACTAGCCCGTGATTGTAACCGATCCTGAACATAAGAAAAGATTTGCGTTTTAGCGCCACCTAGGCTTTCCGGAATTCCCAAATAAGAACCTATCCCACCTATATATGTGATCCCTGAGACCCCTTTTAACTCCTCCCGGAGACCATGGTCCACAGTATGTCCAAATTGGACTGATGATTTCTGAAAATTTATTTGCTGGCCTGAAGCCCGCTCATACTTCTTGAGAATCTGAAGCACAACCTCACACTAATCCTTTGTTGTTCGACAAAAGAACAAACTGTCATCCGCAAATAAAAGATGAGAAATAGCAGGACTAGCGGTAGAAACCTTAATACCCGTAATAAGCTTCATCTGCTCCGCTTTACGGAATTGTGCAATTAAAGCTTCCGTACAGAGAATAAAAAGATAGGGCGAAAGAGAATCCCCCTGCCGTAATCCCGGACAAGGGGTAATGGAACCATGGGCCTGACCATTAATCAAAACCTGATACTGGACCGAGGTAACACAACTCATAATCCAAGACACCCATTTATCACAGAAACCTAATTGCCGGAGAAGGAGATCAACAAAAGTCCATTCAACCCGATCATACGCCTTACTCATATCCGTTTTAATGGCCATGAACTTGCCCTTACAAGAAGGATTGGTGCGAAGACCATGGAACATTTCCTGAGCTATCAAGATGTTGTCCGAAATGAGACGACCCGCCACAAAGGACGACTGCATCGCAGATATTACGGACGGCAGAATCGTGCGTAACCACTGACATAAAACCTTGGAAATTATTTTATACCCAACATTACACAGACTAATCGGCCGTAATTCAGACATCCTAGTCGGCTTGTCCACTTTTGGAATGAGACAAATATTCGTCACATTCAACCTCTTATCAAAATTCCCGTCTTGCAGAAAGGAGTTTACCAATACGACCAAATCCACCTTAACCGTATTCCATGCTTTTTGATAAAAAAGAGCCGTCATCCCATCCAGATGCATCATAAATAAGGCATGTTTGATCTCCTGCTCGGAGACCTCCCGAGTTAAAAAATCATTACACTCCTGTGTTATCGTTGGATGGACCTCCGCCAGGATCTCCTCAAAATCAGAGGGATCCGAGGAAGTGAATAAATCCTCAAAATAAGAGACCGCGATATTCTGAATATCACCTTCCTCCGTCAACCAATTATCGTTCTGGTCATGAAGACCTACAATGCGATTCCGAACCAGTCGCTGCTTTGTTTGGGCGTGGAAATAACCAGTGTTATGATCACCAAACCGCATCCACCGACTCCTACTTTTTTGATACCAATAAACCTCTTCATCCCTATATGCCTCCCGCAGCCGCCAAGTGAGCTCCGCAAGCGCCTCCACCGTGGTACTGTCATTCTCTTGCACCGCTGCTAATTTCGATTTCAAATCTTCAATTGAATCCCTCCCATAAGGAACCTGCGCTTTCCGCCAACGGGAAATAGCCCGACGACATGTAATAATTTTATCCACCACCGTAGTAGTTGCTTCAGGGCCTGTGGAAGTTGCCCAGCCCTCAGCAACCACATCAAAAAAACCGTCCTTGTCAAGCCACTGGCGATCAAAACGGAAACCACTGTTACCACCCCGAAACCTATCCTCAAGAACAACGACCAGAGGTTTATGATCCGAAGCGATCATTGGTAAATACTCCGTAAAAGAGTTCTTGAACATATCATGCCACCCCTCATTCGCCAGAGCTCGATCTAATCGACAGCGAATCGGTTTCTTATCCCGCCATCCTTTCCAGGAAAGACTATCTCCAAGAGATGGGAATTCAAACAAACCACAATTTCGAATCATAGTATTAAAAGGCACGAAGGAAGAAGCATGGCGTAATTTACCACCCCGCTTTTCATGATTACCTTTAAGTTCATTAAAATCTCCAATTAAAAACCAAGGATCATCCCTGATTAAACCTATTCGTGTCAAACATTCCCAAACCAAATCACGGTTCTTGGGAACCGGATCACCATAAACAAAAGTAAGATAAATCAATTTGCCTTTGTAAACAACTTCCACATCAATAAGTCTATTGGATGCAAATAAAACTGAAACATTATTATTATTATTGTGATAAAAAAAGGCAAGACCGCCACTACAACCAACTGGTTCAACAGTTTTGAAATGAGAATAACCAAAATGACCAATAAAAAACTCTAAATGAGAAAAAGATTACTTAGTTTCAGAGAGAAACAGGAACTCTGGTCGATGCTTCTTCCATAAGTGCCTAAAATACCCAATTGTGGCTTTATTACCAAGCTCTTGACAATTCCAACTTAGAACCTTCATTTAGCAACCCTTGGAATTGGTGGCTTGGTCCCACCAGCGACCCCCTTCTCAACCTCCTGTGGCTTTGGAAGAGTAGACTGCCCAACACTAGCATTGCCCTTTATAGCTGGTCGTTTACGTGGAGTACAGACATAAACAGTCAGCTTCTTTGATCCCATGCCTTGGAGACCCAAAGCACCCTTACCTTTACGCGTTTTTTCCACCAAGGAGGGGTCCTCATCACCCACAGCTGAAGGATCCGGATCCATCTTACCCGTATCTGCTGCCATAGTGGAGACATCCTCACCAGAGAGAGAGCTATCCCCCATGTCAGCTTCTCCCATAGTAACCTCAGCCCCAACCGCCTGCTCAGTAGCCGCTACTGGTTCAGTGACCGTGGACTTCGAACCGCCAGCAACAAACTCTGAGGAGTTGACCTCCTTATCTTCCAAACCCACCAACGCAAGCTCCTCCACCGCTAACAAAGCGCTCTCCTCACCACCGGTAGGAGAACCTTCCCCAACAGGAACATCCACCTCCATCTTCCCCAAAGTAATAACAGGTTCCGCAGAAACTGCATTTGAGTCCGAAAAAATTACCTCCTCCACTGGACGGGACAGAACCACAGGGACCGAACCATCAACCACTGGTGCAACCGGAGCAACAACCCCAATCTCCTGGAACAAAGCCCTGCGTGCCGATGGGACAATCGCAGGCACCCCCTCAACAACCTGAACCGCGGGTGGGATGTCCACTGCTGCAGACGGCACCGGAGGAGGACCGGTGGTCTCAGGAGACTCCCGGGTGGAAACCTTCTGCTGTACCTGAGGTTAAAACCGGCGCTGCTTAGTAACAGGCTCCCCAACTGCTGTGTCAGTCCTGACTTGTGAACCCCGACCCGCCTTACCCTCAAAAGGACGCTTACCATCCCCATGGGAACTCTCGCCCCTGGACCTATGTTTGCTCCCCCAACGAGAGCTCCCCTCCTGTCCAGAACCACGTTGTGCATCCGCCTTAACAGCACCTTTGTAACTCTGAAACCTTCGATCAGGCCTATCCTATGGAAGGACATTGGGACCATTGTCATTATCCTCCAAGGGTGGACAATGTTTCTCATCATGGCACATACTGAAGCACTTCCTGCAGAACCCAAAGAGACGCTCATAGCGAAGTGACACTGTGGTCTCCTCACCATTAAAGAACTCGATCTCCGTCTCAAAACACAGGGGTTTGAGCCCATTCACCGTCACTTGCACTCTGCCACCATCGATGTCTACCTCCACAACCGATCCCAGAGCCTCACCAATACCTCGAAACGTTGGAGCAGCCCAGAACTGGAATGGCACTCCCATAACATGAACCCAAAAAGTGACGGCTGACGGATAAGAAGGGTCCACCGTCGGCTTCCAACGCACCATCGAGACCATCCAGTTATCAAAGTGGAACGGAGCCATATTCATAACCTCAGCGATATCTGCCTCTTCATCAAAATCAAATTGGAACTTCCCCATCCCAAGGTCTGCACCCACCACCTTGCCTTCAAGATGCCAGAACCGTGGAAACATCACCAAAAGGGACATCATGTCTTGAGCTCGCGGATTCAAGCACCGACCAACTACTGTCTTCAATGAAACGAAAAAGGGAACAACACACACCAAGACAGAACACAGAAAGAAAAGTGAGATGATTCTGCTTTCGGGGATATGAGAGGCTTTTATACCCACACCAAGCAATAAAGCATCGAATCGCAACCATATCACAGCCATCAAGACAGAAAATCTTAATATCTCGCCAGTATCGATACCACCAGACTATTAATAGCACCCATGGACTACTCAATATACTGAAGAATCTGCGACCATAATGACTTACAATCTTCCAAGTTAGCAACAACCAAATCCACAACAGATACCAAGCCATTTGGTTTCCTTTTAAAACAAATCCGAGACCAATCAATCCCCAGACACACAACACGCAAATCCGAGTCCACCGCATTCGCCTCTGATCAAGCTTCAAACAAATCACAACCGAATCCCTTACCAGAATCTGTCGTCGCCAAGTCCGCTGTCCAACAGCTAAGTAGATCATTGGTAATAAACAACAGAATCGCTTGCCCAAAAGATCCCGAGAATCCCAATTAATACCATATCCCCAACCAGAGAGTAAGGCAACCCAATTGATACCAAAGAAATCCTCTCTCAGGATCCGAACAAAACGCAATTCCGCAGGATCCCAAATGAAACCAAATCCCCAATTTACGATTGAGACATCCCGAGTAAAACCATTAAAGCCTTCTCTCATAAACCAACCAAAACACAATCCCATAAGATCCCAAGATATCCAGTTGACATCGAATCTCCGATCCAACATTGAATTCGCCGTATTGAGACCATCATCACCTTCTCTCACCGCCCGAGTAAAACACAAGCCTAGAGTGAAAAGAGAGAGTTTGAAATTGAGTAATCGCGTCCAAATAGTTTTTCTAATCCTTTCTTTGTTTTTTTCAATTTTTTTTAATAAAAATTTTACTTGGAAAAAGAATTAATGTAGAGAAATGGAAATAAAAGTAAGCAACACATTTTTCTTTTTTCCGAGTCTTACATTGATAACTTGCAAATGTGAGATTACAAACATAGAAACCTCATTTTGTTTGAAAGATATAAATGAAAAACAACAACATATCAGGTCAGACACCCGAATTATTTTAGTGTAGAAGTATAAAAATCAACAATACATCAGGTCACACACCCGAATTATTCAGTCTTGAAATTCTTCGGGAATCCATTAGTGCAGAGATATCACTACATTCGCCGAACCTGCCTCGAACTTTGTCCCCACACGGTCGGCTTTTGCCTGGATACGGTTGAGGTGAGCAGCGCCAAGTCTCATTGGTTTATATAAATCCACCCGTTCCAGCACACGAGACATGCGAATCAAATTTTTCAGGAGCTGCATCTCATAAAATTCTCCACAGAAGTTCCAAACTTCTAAATTTTTGAGTGTGTTCTTCAAGCACGGGTGAGGTTTTCCTTCCAACCAAAATTCGTTTGCATCAATCTGCACTCTCTGCATTTGGACAGGGGTTCCAACAACGAGTTGAAAAGTCAGCGTCTCCAAATATGGACAGCTGTTGATCATGAACCTGATTCCGACAAACTCACGGGGTCGGAGTGTTGTCTTCAACACTAATCTCCTCGTTTCCATAACTGCTTTAAGGCGAATCGGGTCGACATTATCCTGAATCATTTGAATGAAGAACTGACAGATGGTAACTGTCTTAGCAGTTGCCAAACTGCAGAGGAGGTCACAAAATTGTGTTCCTAAGCCAGCATGGTATTGGCTCACCTGCCCAAAGTCCAGCGACACTTCATCCATTCCTCTGTTCACGTTCCTCAACATAAAGGAATGAACTCTGCCAGCATACTTGAAGATCAGAATGCTTGGCAGGTCAAGTGAGGTAGCCTGCACTGCGAAGACACTGTTCTTGAACACCAGCTTCATTAACCGGTTGTTAACTCCGGTTATTGCTCCTAGACCAACATTCCAGCAGTTCTTGATCTGCAGACACTCCAGAAGAGGGGCCCTTGGTAACAAAGACGTGATCATGGCAAGCGACATCCACCCGAAGTAGAGAAACTCTACTTTACCCGCTACTGCCAGCCTTGACGCATCAAAGCGGCAAGCGAGCAGTTTCAGCTTGACGAGTTCTGTTAAATGGTAGAAACTCTCAGGCATTTGAATCATGGTAGCTTCAAATGATGCTTCTACTTCATCTCTGTTCACCCAAAGCCGGTCTGAGAAATCAAGAACAAGATTTTGGACATGCGTAGCGGCTGCGAAATCTATGAGGGTCCACATCTCCACTTCATAACCAATCGGCCTGTGAAAGGAGAGTTCAAACGTATCAACGATCCCACCCGTGAAACTGGATACCCAATTCAAGGCGTAAATTACGAACTGCGCTCGTTTCTCATCTTCGTCAACCCACGCCGGATAGGTTTGAGTGATCACAGCCTCATGAAATGTGACATTTCTCGTCTCGCGACAAATGTGTCTCCAACGTTTGGACAAAACGCTGGTTCTGAGAGCTTCCTTGAACGTCAGATTGGAAATGATCAGCACGAGGAGAAAGTCCGAGAGAGTCGAGATAATGTCGAGAGCACCTCCTGAATCCATTGTTAAGAAGTTTTGGGAGAAGGATAAATGTAATCAAGGAAGTGATTTGCTGTGTTTTTTGCAAGTAAGAATTTGATGTAATCCGGGGTGAGAAAACAACGAGTGTTTCTAGTTCCTTTATATACGTATTTGAAAGGTTGCGACCGTATGTTTATTTTTTTGGCGGGTTACATTTTCACTAACCGCTCTTCTCTGTAAATTTGTCGAACGAACAGTGTTTTATTCTTGAAGAGTTGCAACTTGCAACGATACGCATTTTCTAAGCCAAAATAAATAAATAATTGTTCCCGACTGAGCCAATTATTGAATGTACTAAAAATGGGCTTTACAGTAAATATAAGAGGCCCAATAGAGAATAAATATTGATATACCACCGACCGCAGCAAGTAGCGTCAGTGGTTTTCTCGTAACACTTTACAGTAATCTTGTCTTCATCCAACGGCGTGAAGGGAACGTTGACTAGCTGTCAAACGTTGACATTTAAGTCAAGTTAGATAGAGAGAGAGAGAGCACACCACAGTCAGCCAGATAAAAAAAGAGAGCACACACCAAGCTTGCTTGCTTTTTTATACAAACTAGAAACCCTCTTCCTCGATTCCTTTAGATCTTCGAAACCTCTCTCTCTCTCTCCCTGTAATCTCTACTGGTTCCTCCTTTGGTCTCATTTGGATCTCAAGGTTTTGCTTCTCGATGATTTCTAATTCATGGTTTTCCCGATTTGATTGGATAATAGATTTCGATTTTTATTTTATTTTATCCTCTCTTTGGTTTTAGATTAGTGTTCCTCTGCCGCCCCCAACGTTTATTTTTTCTTTTTTTGAATTTGAATGTTTGTTAGCTTCGATTTCAGATTTTGGATCTTTGTTTAGATTCTCTAATCCCCGCTTTGTATTAGGTTCTTTAGCTTCTGTGGTTATGGTTTTTTTTTTTTGCTACAAGTGTGTACTAATCTGGAGATGAAATGGTTGCAGATAACAATGAGCTGTTTTGGTTGTTGCCGTGAAGATGATTTGCTTGGAGCTGCTGACTATGGAGGTCACAATATGACCAAACAATCTGGAGGTATTTATTTTGTTTCTCTCTTTTTTTTTTTTTTATCTTTATGGTGCTTATCTGTGTTCTTTGAATTGATTTTGTTTGCTTTTGATTTTGAGTGAATATAGGTAATGATGGAAGGCGCAATGGTTCTGAAACTGCTCAAAAAGGTGCTCAAAGTGTTAAGGTTCAGCCTATTGAAGTTGCTGCTATTCTCGCTGATGATCTGATTGAAGCAACCAATGATTTCGGACCTAATTCTCTTATCGGTGAAGGATCTTATGCGAGAGTGTATCACGGTGTGTTAAAGAGTGGTCAGCGTGCAGCCATTAAAAAGTTGGATTCTAACAAACAGCCTGATGAAGAGTTCCTTGCCCAGGTTTGTTTGGTTGATTATATATTTTTGTTGATGGATGATTTATATATGTCACATTGTCCGGCGGCTTTGCATTTGTATTTATGGGAGACACGACACGACCTCCTTGCAGGTTTCCATGGTTTCGAGGTTGAAGCATGCTAACTTTGTTGAGCTCCTTGGGTACTCTGTTGATGGGAATTCCCGGATACTTGTCTTTGAGTTTGCCCAAAACGGATCCCTTCATGATATTCTTCATGGTACATTGGACATGTTTTTTTTGTGTTTCACTTTCAGCTGAGATTGAGAGAGTTGTTTTGTTGATGTTATATATAACAATATCCTATGATTCCATCAGGGAGAAAAGGTGTGAAGGGTGCAAAGCCTGGTCCACTCTTGTCATGGCATCAGCGAGTGAGTATTGCCGTTGGAGCAGCTAGAGGGCTTGAGTACTTACATGAGAAGGCGAACCCACATGTCATCCACCGCGACATCAAGTCCAGCAATGTTCTTATCTTTGATAATGATGTAGCCAAAATCGCTGACTTTGATCTCTCAAATCAAGCTCCTGATATGGCTGCACGCCTTCATTCAACTCGTGTTCTTGGCACCTTCGGTTACCATGCCCCTGAGTAAGTTTCTTTTCATTTTCTTCTTCTTCTTCTATATCCCCACTGCTCAATCGCCATTCTCTCATATGCTTGTCTTCTCTTTAATAGGTATGCAATGACTGGGCAATTGAGTGCCAAGAGTGATGTGTACAGTTTTGGAGTTGTATTGCTCGAGCTTCTTACGGGTCGAAAGCCTGTTGATCATACATTGCCTCGGGGCCAGCAAAGTTTAGTCACATGGGTAAAAATACTAATCTCTTTCTTTCAAAGATGAACAATCTTGCATCTCTAACTTTTCAAAGATCTTACTAAACAGTCAAAACTGTGTTTTTGCCTTAGGCTACACCAAAGCTAAGCGAGGACAAGGTTAAGCAGTGCGTTGATGCAAGACTAGGAGGAGATTACCCACCAAAAGCTGTTGCCAAGGTATATAATAAAAAGAAACCAGTCTTCAACTAATGATTAGGACATAGCGCCAGTCTTGCTTAATTCTCAATAGTTTTGTGTTTGATGATCGTCTTTTGGTTGATAATGCAGTTAGCTGCAGTTGCTGCATTGTGTGTACAATACGAAGCTGATTTCAGACCAAACATGAGTATTGTCGTGAAAGCTCTGCAACCATTGTTGAATGCTCGAACCGGACCTGCCGGAGAAGGAGCACATTAATCTTAACCCTTTAAGCCGTCACCGTTTAAATTGTTCTTTCTATTTATACTGGAGAAATAATTTCATATGACCATCAACATACTAGTTGTTCATAGAATTCTGACGTTGGTACTAATGATTTGACCATTAAACTATCATGTTTTGTTTTTAAAATATAAATTCAAAACAAGTGTGGGGAGTAATTGATATTTTTAAGTACACTACAAATTACAAAATTTGTGAAATGTGTAAGATAGAAAATAGGATGGACAGTGAAGACTAAAGACGTATACGTCGTGACAATTGGAAAACTGGAAAACGGAAGGAAGTTTCGTCGTTGAAAACAAAAACGCTGAGTCTTCTCCGTTGAAGTCAAGAGGTCAACGTACGTCAATTGGAGTGTAAGAGCATGGGCAATGGTGGACACTTGGTTTTGGTCCCCCAAGTTTCTTATTTTTAGTATGAGTATTAGTGTCTATTTGTATTTGGTCCCCCGAATAAATTAGTTATATTTTTAAAATTTAGAAATTTTATTCAACTTAAAAACAAAAACAAAAACAGAAAACATAAAACATAAAAAGAAAAACAAACATTTTATTCAACTCATAGAAATTTTAAAATTAATCTTCATTATCTTGAAGATGTCCAAATTTAGTCCAAATATGCTCAATCAAATCATGTTTTAGTTGGTCATGGGCTTGTTTATCCCGAAGTCTTGTTTGGCGAGTAATCGTAGTGCCGATATTTGAACCCACACCGGCGGCACCAACGGTATATGTTTGATCCACATGTTCTCCTTGTTGAAATTCAGAAACAATGTTTCGGTAACTGTATGCATGGCGTTCATCTTCGACAATCATATTATGGAGTATTATGCATGATCTTATAACATTTGCCATTTTGTATTTATCCCATAAACGAGATGGATTTTTAATAACGGCGAATCTAGCTTGCAAGACTCCAAATGCACGCTCAACATCTTTCCGCACAGCTTCTTGTTTTTTAGAAAAAAAAGATTTTTTCATACCTTGTGGAAGTCGGATAGATTGAATAAAAGTGGCCCAATTTGGATAAATCCCATCAGTGAGATAGTACGCCAAATTGTACTCCCTTCCGTTGACAACGTAGTTGACTTCCGGAGCTTGACCGGTTATTATGTCATCAAAAACATTAGATCGATCAAGAATATTAAGATCGTTCATAGTACCTGGAGCTCCAAAAAAGGCATGCCATATCCAGAGGTCATACGAAGCTACCGCTTCCAACACGATTGTAGGTTTTCCGGTTGACCGTGAATACATGCCTTTCCAAGCAGTGGGACAATTCTTCCACCCCCAATGCATACAGTCAATGCTCCCAATCATCCCGAGAAATCCACGCTGTTCATTTTGATAGAGTAGTCTTTCTAGATCCTCCGGTGTAGGACGTCTTAGATATTCATCTCCAAACACTTGGATGATGCCGGCGGTAAACTCGTGCAAACATTTCCGAGCTGTCGAAGCACCAATTCGTACATACTCGTCAACACTGTCAGACGAACTACCATATGCCAATTGACGAATTGCTGCACTACATTTTTGTATAGGTGAAAGACCAGCCCGTCCGGTTGCATCCTGGGTTTGGCGGAAATATTCGATTTCGGTAGAGAGACGTTGTAAAATTCGCATGAACAATGACTTGTGCATGCGAAACCGTCGCCGGAATAAATATTCTGGCAATATTGGAGTGTCACTAAAATAATCATTCCAAAGATTATTGTGGCCTTCTTCCCGGTTTCGCTCGATAAAAATCCTTTTGTTTGGCTGGTTTGGTTCTGGAATAATATGCGAAGCATCATAAATATTTTCTAAATAAGCATCAAAATTATCACCATCATCTCCTTGGTAGTGATAATGAGCATCATCTGCTTGGTAGTGATAATGGTTTGAAGATGATCCCATTTGGAAAAAAAATTATTAGAAAAAGTAAACTTGTGTTTAAGAGATCAAGAGAGAGCTTGTATTGAGGATAAAGGAAGAAATGACTTGTATTGAGAAAAGTAAACTTGATCTTGTGATAGTGTGAATGAATTTTGCCAAATTGATATGGACGCATATATATAATGAAAGCCAAATTGATCTTGTGACTATTGATCTTGTGACTGATTCGTGGGTGTAACCCGTGATATTAAACCCCGTGAGTTACAACTTTTTCAAGTATATAATGCCAATAATCTGTGATATTAAACACGTGAAATGTGTAACCTGTGAGTTACCACTTTTACAAGTATATACTGCCAATAATCTGTGATATTAAACCCGTGAGTTACCACTTTTACAAGTATATGTCGCCAATAATCAGAACCCGTGAGTCTCAACATCTAAGTTATTACACAACACACATCCGAGGTATTACATGAACAATATAACAAGAAGACATAACACAGTAGCCATTACACCAACAACCAGGACATCATTTACATTTCTAAACCTATTCTCTTTACGTAGCTCAGAAAAAGCATTTTCTAACATAACCAGCTTCTGTTCTGTGGCATAACTCTGGTCCCTAACATGGTTGATAGCTGATTCATAGTCATTGAATAAGGTTAAATAATCTACCTTCTGTGACAGCACTTCATATCGTCTATCCGCATCTCTCATCTCCTCCATTACAGCGACATCCCACCACTTGTGAATATGCATCTCTCCATCATCAACATTTGGGCATGTGAAGAACCTACAATAGATAACACAGTTATCATATATAGTTAAGCTTAAACTTCGGATACATTAAAAACAGAACATTATCGACAATCACACACCTTCTGTTGTAGGAGTTGGACAGAATAGGATGAGCTCCACAGTAGCAAACCTTGGGGAATCCATGCTCAACCTCGGGTTGAGGTGGGTATTGACTCGACTCAGCCGTGAACCTCAACGTACTCTCTGCTTCATCCATAAGAATCAAAGCCTCCGAGTACCTATCATTCTCATAAGATGAGCTCCACAGTAGAAGCATATATGATTAATACTCTCATTAATATTTAAGATGAACTAACAATCTGATTAAGTTGGTTAATACAATAGCCGAGTTACTAGAAATTAAAATACACTTATATTGATTTAGTTTGAAACAGGAAATACAAATCAAACAAACAGGAAATACAAATCACATACATAAGCCGAGTTACTAGAAATTTAAGCAAGAAAAACAAACAACAAACACATGCTCTAATATCAGAAATACTGGGACACTATCTTGTTCATGATAACTTCTTCACTCGCATTCAAGGGTTCTTTTTTGGCTAAGAGAGTGTCTAGGATGGCCAGCTTCTGTAGTTTCTCCTTTTCAGCCAATTCCTCTTTCTTGACATCCCACATGCTCTTATACTCAGCAAGAGTCTTCATGTTTGTGGACTGAGCATTGTTCCTCTTCGCCTTCGCAGCCTTGATCCCTTCTGGCCTTTTCTCATACTCCTCAACATTGCAGCTTGATGATTGTGAACCTTCAGTAGCTTGTTTCCTCTTCGTTGCAGGCTGAGATGGGGGCGTGTTAATAGTGTTAAGGGTTAGAAATTTCTGCTCAAACCTTAACCGAAACCAACAATGTTCAAGGTTAAATCTCTTCTTATGGTCAGCGAAGTAGATATCATGTGCATTCTTTAAGATATCATTTTCAGAATGACCAGAGCTGTTCAGTCTCTCTGCAGCTGCGAATGCCGCACAGAACTTGTTAGTTTGGTCATTTATCTTGTGCCAACGCTGCTTGCAATGTGTCACCAGCATCTGTTCACCACCATTTCTAGCATGAGGAGTGTCATCATAGTATTTTTGAATCCTTTGCCAGTAGCTTCCTCCCTTTTGTTGATTTGCAACGATGGCATCTTTTGAAATGTTGAGCCATGCGGAGATCAAGACTTCATCATCAGCAGGTGTCCATGTCTTTCTCTCCTTGCGCACCAATGGTGTTTCTTGAGAAAGAGTTGGCGCCTCAGAAGGTTGGGAGCTGTGAGGAGAAGGTTGGGAGCTGTGAGGAGAAGGTTGTGAGCTGCTCTGTCCAGAAGTTGTATAACTTTCCCAACGAAAGTTTTCATTTAAACCACCTTCTTCTTGACTGCTAAGCAGGTTTAAGTAAGAAGAAGACTGAAAGAAAGGATTCGTAGAATCCATATGAAGAAGCGAGTAGAGAAGAGAAGGAATGAGAATAGAAGCGAGTATAGAAGAGAAGTGATAAGCGAGTAAAAGTGAGAAGGGGTTACTAAATGAAAGAGATTTATGATGGAAATAGGAAGAAGATGGTTGGGGTTTAATAGGTTAAAAGGTAACTTGCAATAAGTAACAACACATAAAGACCAAACAACCAATGTCTAATCACAATTTATGACAAGTACACATTACAACTACCAAATTAAACAAGAAACTATGAACAAACCACACTAAAATAAATACAATCAACTACACAACAATCACAATTTATTAGAAGTACACATTACAACTACCAAATGAAAAACCTAATGTAAAAAATCAATGTAAAATCATTTTAGCAACCATACGAGTACTTATCACACCTAGTTCGTATACATGTCAAAGCAACCATATCAATTACACAACAATCATCAAATTTAAAACCTATAATAGAGTTTCTATATACCAATGATCCGTTAAAAATTAAGACAAAAAAACCAAAGTTTTACCAAAATCAATGTTAAAAACAATTTTAGCAACCATAAGATTTGGTAAACTATCAACGGCAAACGACACAGACACAAAGACGTTCATAAGATGAACTTCGACATACTTAACAACGAAGTTCATCTTACCAACGTCTTTGACAATAGAACAAATGTTATACTCATGTTATACAGAAACAAATCGACTTTTAGACAGAGACAAATCGATTTTTACACAGAGACAAATCGATCTTTACACATGAAAAAACAGAACGAGACCGATAACCCTAACTCAATATCCCTAATTCAATAACCCTAATTCAATAACCGTAATTCGATAACCCTAATTCAATAACCCTAATTCTCTAACCCTAATTCGATAACCCTAATTCTCTAACCATTATTCGATAATCAGTGATAATGAGAGAAATCTCCTATTGGGGGAAGAAGACAAACCTTAATTAGCACGATTGAACTGCCAGACAAGCTTCGGGAGACAGAGAAGATCGCTTCGGGAGAGAAGATCGGACCGCCGGACAAGATTCGAGACAGAAGATCGGACCGGCTTCAGGAGAAATAGAAGATCGGCTTCGGTAATTCGTCAAAAAATTCCGGTGAGAAGAACGGAACGGCTGCGTGAAATCGTCGAGGATGTGTATCGCGTTTGTCGTCGCCGTCGAGAGAAAAGAAAGAAGTTGAATAAATTTTTTGTCTCAAAATTTTTTTTTCGTTTAACCCTAAAGACACCCAATCAGAATGGAGCACGTGGCGAAGAAGACAGACGAAAAACGTTCCCAAATAAAAAGCGTTTTTTTAATTTTGGGCTTTTCTGAAATAAATTTAAAAAAATAAAAAACCAAGGACGGCCCAAATCATCACCCTTGTACATGGTCTAAGAAAGTAAACGGACGTAAACGAAAC
The DNA here is from genome assembly GCF_000633955.1 of Camelina sativa. Classification (NCBI taxonomy): domain Eukaryota; kingdom Viridiplantae; phylum Streptophyta; class Magnoliopsida; order Brassicales; family Brassicaceae; genus Camelina; species Camelina sativa. The sequence goes on from NC_025700.1 coordinate 720,373, forward strand.
GGCGCACACGAGGGGCTTCCACTCAACCACTGCCAACAAGGCATTTAACCACGATTCTGGACCAATCAAAAACGCATGATTTGTAATTCCTAAATTACCCTTCATGATAACCGATATTTCAGGGATAAAATCGTCAAATCGCACTTGCTTCATCCGTCGCGGAATAAATAAATATAAGTAAGGAAGAGAGATACTTTAATAATAATTGAAAAAAAAAAAAAAAAAANAAAAAAAAAGCCCTGATCATTCCAAGATTCCTCTGACGATTCGAAGTAGCTAAAGCTTACTGCGGCGGAACAAGAAGATGTCGACGAACACGGCGGGGGATGGGGATTCCGGGGTGGTGGTGGCGGAGATGGCTGAAGGTCAGTACGTGAAGGCGAAGACGTCAGTGTGGTGGGATATAGGGAATTGTCAAGTCCCAAAAGGTCATGACGCTCATGGAATTGCGCAGAACGTTACATCGGCGCTTGGTAAGATGAACTACTGTGGTCCCGTTTCAATCTCTGCTTATGGAGATACCAATCTTATCCCTTTAGCCATCCAGCACGCTCTTAATTCTACTGGTATCGCTCTCAACCACGTCCCTGCCGGTATTAACTCAAACCCTAAACCCTATAAGTATCTCTCTGTGTTACTACTTCTCATCATCTTGATTTAATAATGATATCACTAATGCCTTACATACAGCCTCTGATTGGATTTTGAATTCTGTATTGAATCTTTTATTTAGGTGTGAAGGATGCGAGTGATAAGAAGATTCTAGTGGACATGTTGTTTTGGGCATTGGACAATCCTGCTCCTGCGAATTTTATGTTGATTTCAGGAGACAGAGACTTCTCCAATGCTCTACATGGATTGAGGATGAGACGTTACAATATACTGTTGGCTCAGCCTCTCAAAGCATCAGTGCCGCTTATTCATGCTGCAAGGACTGTGTGGCTTTGGACTAGCCTATCTGCTGGAGGATGTCCTCTCACGCCAAGCGAAAGCTCACAACTTGTTCTCAATTCCACTCTTCAATCTTCTTCTGTGTCTAGTTCATCAAGCCAACCTCTGGATTCTAACAACAAATCAAAGGTTAAATACGTTCCAAAACCATCAAATCAGCAGCCTAAAGTCCAGGAAAGTAAGCCTAACAATAACTACCGTCAGCAACAACAGAACAACACTCAAGGGAAACAGTTTAAGAAAGCCCCACATGAGTTTTTTGCCAGTAGCCAGCAGCAGCAGCCCTCTAGCAGACCTCCTCCCAATTTACAACCCTCTAGCAATGTTAACCCTTTCCCTGGTAATGTCATGAGTAATCATCCTCAGAATCAGTTACAGTACAACTATCCTCCTAGACCTGGTCCTCCTTTTCCTCCTAGACAACCTTACCCTAACCCTGATCCTTCTTGGAATAATGGAAATAATAGCATTCCAAATCATGCTCAAAACTATTATCCCAATGCTGTCAGGCCAGGTGCTCCTAATATGCAGCCACCTTATGGTAATGTTTTCCGCCCCTATCGCCCAGAGAACCTGCAGCCTCCTACTGGTAATGGTTTCCGTCCTATGCACGGGCCTAGGTTTTCGTCTCCACCTCTCTTGACTGCACCTGATATCAGCAATCTAAGTGTGTCTCAATATCCTAGTCAAACTCAAAATCGTCCCAACTTCAACCATCAAGTTAGACAAGAATACAGACCAAAGATGGAGTCCTCATTCTCTCCTAGCTTAAACGGTCCAAATAACGGTTATCTTCNTCATGGACTGAGGATGAGACGTTACAATATACTATTGGCTCAGCCTCTCAAAGCATCAGTGCCGCTTATTCATGCTGCTAGGACTGTGTGGCTTTGGACTAGCCTATCTGCTGGAGGATGTCCTCTCACGCCAAGCGAAAGCTCACAACTTGTTCTCAATTCCACTCTTCAATCTTCTTCTGTGTGTAGTTCATCAAGCCAACCTCTGNACCAATGGTGTTTCTTTAGAAAGAGTTGGCGCCTCAGAAGGTTGGGAGCTGTGAGGAGAAGGTTGGNGTAGTTCATCAAGCCAACCTCTGGATTCTAACAACAAATCAAAGGTTAAATACGTTCCAAAATCATCAAATCAGCAGCCAAAAGTCCAGGAAAGTAAGCCTAACAATAACTACCGTCAGCAGCAACAACAACAACAACAACAGAACAACACTCAAGGGAAACCGTTTAAGAAAGCCCCACATGAGCTTTTTGCCAGTAGCCAGCAGCAGCCCTCTAGCAGACCTCCTCCCAATTTACAACCCCCTAGCAACGTTAACCCTTTCCCTGGTAATGTCATGAGTAATCATCCTCAGAATCAGTTACAGTACAACTATCCTCCTAGACCTGGTCCTCCTTTTCCTCCTAGACAACCTTACCCTAACCCTGATCCTTCTTGGAATAATAGAAATAATAGCATTCCAAATCATGCTCAAAACTATTATCCCAATGCTGTCAGGCCAGGTGCTCCTAATATGCAGCCACCTTATGGTAATGTTTTCCGCTCTTATCGCCCAGAGAACCTGCAGCCTCCTACTGGTAATGGTGCCCATCCTATGCACGGGCCTAGGTTCTCGTCTCCACCTCTCTTGTCGGCACCTGATATCAGCAATCTAAGTCTGTCTCAGTATCCGAGTCAAACTCTAAATCGTCCTAACTTCAACCATCAAGTTAGGCAAGAATTCAGACCAAAGATGGAATCCTCATTCTCTCCTAGCTTAAACGGTCCAAATAACGGTTATCTTCCACGGAGTAGTAGTGCCCCAGTAACTCAGTCTACGTCCACTCCTGGAGTTTCGCCTTCTCAGCCTCCAGTGGTTACTGGGTCTGGGACCAGCAATGGTATGTGGGGAACGCAAGAGTGTCCACCNTCTTATCGCCCAGAGAACCTGCATCCTCCTACTGGTAACGGTGCCCATCCTATGCACGGGCCTAGGTTCTCGTCTCCACCTCTCTTGTCGGCACCTGATATCAGCAATCTAAGTCTGTCTCAGTATCCGAGTCAAACTCTAAATCGTCCTAACTTCAACCATCAAGTTAGGCAAGAATTCAGACCAAAGATGGAATCCTCATTCTCTCCTAGCTTAAACGGTCCAAATAACGGTTATCTTCCACGGAGTAGTAGTGCCCCAGTAACTCAGTCTACGTCCACTCCTGGAGTTTCGCCTTCTCAGCCTCCAGTGGTTACTGGGTCTGGGACCAGCAATGGTATGTGGGGAACGCAAGAGTGTCCACCACCATCTGAGTATGTTCAAGGCCTTATAGGTGTTATCCTACATGCTCTTAACATCTTGAAAACTGAAAAAGTTTCGCCTACCGAGCCTAATATCTCGGATTGCATTCAGTACGGGGATCCAAAGCATCGTGGTACTGATGTAAAGAAGGCTTTGGACGGTGCATTAGAGCACCATATGATCATGGTGAATAATGTAGGTAAACTAAAGCTCTACATTGGCAGAAACGAAACTCTATGGAACTGTGTAAACCCTTTAGGGGGAAACCCTAAGAAATACCCAAAAGCAACTTGGGATAGACTACAAAAGTTTCTAACCTCATCTCCTGGGCGGGCAGCGTTTACAGCAACTCAGTGCAGGTGAGAATAGTTTTGCTTTTCTTAAAAGAACTTTAATAGTTTCTTTACCCATGTAGTATTGTAAAATCGTTTTCTAACTCTTTTCATTACATATATAGGTATGAAGCTGCACAAGTTCTGAAAAAGGAATGTCTAAAAGAGCTTACTTTAGGTGACATACTGCAGATCTTGAATATAACAGCAACCACAAAGAAATGGATTAGTCATCATCAAACAGGATGGAAACCAATTACTATTAGTCTTGATGCAGAGACCACAAACGAGACAGCAACCGAAACGGATACAGGTATCCAAACCGATGCCTAAAATTCAATCTTTGTTCCATGAAATATTGAAGGAGTAGCAGCCATAAGCAGAGCATATATGGGTACTACTTTTAATATTAGAGAGCACTAAGACATGGAAAATGGTGTTTTTCATATCTAAAACTTCAGAATGAGTTGATTCTGAAGTCTAAGTACTAGTTTTCTGAATAGTAGCAGCACTATCTTCTTTTCTTTTCATTTTACTTTGGTCGGTTTAGTCTAGAGGATAGAAGGGTAAAACAATTGGGGGTGGTTTAAGGTTTGGATCTATTAGTCATGTGTTAGTACATGGTTGGGTTCATAGAAGCCTTAAGCGTTGTCATCACCAAGAAGATTGCACAATTTCATGGTGAGAGAATGATAAACATGTGATTGGGAACCTCTGCATCACCTAAGTGTTTCTACATTAGTTACAGTTGTTTTGTTTCTTTTGGTCTTAAGAGGTTACAGTTAATTTTCGTGAAATCCCACTGTCGCTGGAGTGATAATATCTGTAATTTCTCCTCTTCTTTTCTTTTTAGTTAAATCTTATGTCTTATTCTGAACCATAAACTTCCGTTTATGTATTGTATATCATTTCTACGGGTACTTTTGATTGTTTTTAATCAAACAATTATGCGAACCAGTAGAATACCTACATGATTATTAGAAGTTGTGTATTATAAATTTATAAGCTTTATATAACATCATAATTTTTACATACAGTATCAAAGAACAATCTCAAAAAAGAGAAAAAATAAAAGAAAGGAAAAGCGTTGGAATAACAAAAATAAAATAATACAAAGCTTGCATACCCAACCAATGATTCAAAATGTAATGTTGTAAGAGAATCTGAATCATGGAAGAAAAGGATTGTGAGACGGGAACGTCTGTTTTTGAAGATTATAAGCCCTGCAAATGCCAAAAATATACCAATTGATACTAGTATTTCTAAAAAAAAGCAATATTGTTTACAATTTATACAGTATATAGCTAAGTATAATAGAATAATAAATAGGTTTGGCAACGATACACGGACCTGTTAGCTTTGACTCCACCAAGTCCGATGGTTCCTAAAACGATAAGAAGGAAAGGTGCGCCGATCAACCAAGGGTTGCCTCTTTTGGCAGATGCATATGCCCTTGGAACTCCAGTCCTGACAACCCTCGAATACACACCTTCGATGTTACAAAAACTCCAGTCTCATCAATGTGTGTGTAACCCACTAAGAAGACATTAGACATGTGAGAGTGTTGAGTAGTCTTTTTACCTGCTCTATAATATCTTTGATCCCTAACACCACCTGCAAACAGAGAGAGTGAGAGGAATGTGTTAATTACAATTAGAGACAATAGTTGAGAATGAATAGATATAAAATGCTATATTCTGTTGAAAAAAAAACAGAGTAAGCATGTCTTGATCTGCGGACTTGTAAACCCAAATGAGCTAGCATACAAGAGTGTATAGTAAGTAGTAGTATGTGATGGTCTCTTAACCACATTTTTCCAACAACAGAAGCTCCAAGGACTCTCAAAATCTGTGATATCAATAGCAAAACTATTTTAACATCTGGGGAACAAGAGAAAGATCCAGACTTGCAAGCACTACACATAATGGACCTTGTTTCATTTTTCATGCGGAAAGCTGATTTCACACGACAGGAACCTAGTAGTAGCTCTCTCATTTTGGGTAAATTGCAGACCTGTGGATTCTTCTTAACTATAACACCAAGGAAAGGTCAAATCAGAGAGAGAGAGAGAGAGAGAGAGAGAGAGATACCAGAGTCAAGGCAAGAGTAAGCTTCAGATATCTGCAAGCAAATTTAATACACTAACTTAATAAAAAGTTGTCTTGTAAGATTTGGATCCACCAACAAAACAAGAGAGAGAGATATCTGAAAGAGAGAGAATTCCTCAAACATTTATATATTAAAAAATCTATATATATATATATATATCTATATACACATTTTTGGAGACATTTATAAAATAAATCCTGAAGTTGGCACTTATTTACAATCATGTCATTGGCTTTAAATAATTTATTTAATAAACAAATTAACTCTACCTATATTCCATTTTTTATAGAAACTAAGTGTTTTGAAAGATAACAGACATAATTGCAAATGTATACAGATTTTATTTCGTTATTTTATAAGGAGGTGAAAGAAGAGATTCACTTACTTGATAAAAATTTGAAAAATTGATTGACAAAAATTGATTTTTAAACTCACATACTATATTTTACTTTCACAGGTTTCGTATGATGAGTTTTTGCGGATTAAAAATATTTGAACATGTTGCGTGATCCACCTAGCATTGCGGGTTTGGACTATAGAACCAACACTAAAACTATTAGTTTATTTTATATATTATAGATTTGTAGTCATACTTTGGAAAATTAACTGATAAATTATTTAGTGTATGAACTACCAAATATTACACATACTACAACACATTCTTAATATTCAAAAAAAAAAAAATTATACACATAAAAATTACACTAAAAACATACCATATAGACATATACCTCTATTTAATTATTGAAAACAAAACTAAGTATTTTAAAATTTTATATTCTATCTAATAACAAATTTAATGTAATTAGGTTGTAAACTGTATTAAACGTCAGAAGAAAAAAAAATATTCTAAACAAAATTATAAATTAATTTGATAAAAGTTAATTAATTAGGAATTTGAAAACTAAATAAATTAAAAATTATTATTTAAAATACAATAATTTATAATTTAGTCACACGGTGTACCGTGGGTTAAAACCTAGTATATATATATATATATATACATTTTCAGAAACATTTATGAAAAAATTCCTGAAGTTCTAATTTATTTACAATCTGCTATTCACATTTACTATTAAATCACTCACATAACACCCTACTCTCATTGAAACTATAAATAGTTCTTTTTCACGGCAGCTCATAACAACACCAAAACCAAAAGTGATAAACTTATACAGAAAAACTTTAATTAATATCAAGTGTTGTGTTTCTTATACAATCTGTACTCATTTATCTTTGTTTATAACTGTATCAGATTCAAGATCCAAAAGTATTGTCATGGTCATGTCACAACAAGTCAACAATGTAAGCATCTACACTAAAGATTTAAACTATTATAATTTGTCTCTTGATTTTATTTACAGGCTCCAAAGGAAAAGACTATCAAGAAGATGACATAACGCTAAAGAGCTTCTTTTTAATGGCTATTATGTTTTTTTATAAAATATGTTTTTGGTTAACTCTCATTCTCACTTCTAATGTTTATTTGTAGTGCAACTAAAGATGACAGATAGGTTTATTTATTTTGCATTCCACATGTAGTTTCTTACTGTACCTTTTAATTGTTTATGTTAAAAGTATGATACAATGAAGTGCATTTTTATCAACCTCCGATCATTTACAAAGCAAACATAATATTATTAGCTTTATAACGTACAAGATGAGCCAACATACTGTTTTGATTTCGAAAGGAGATTCACAGTTATTAATCTACAAAATTTGGATGAATCGAACAATGAAAGAAATCGTTGATTTCCTCTCTGACTTTTTTTTAACAGTCGGCGGATGTTTTTAAGGGAACCCAATTTTCCTTTCTTATTCATGTCTTTGAATTTTATTAATATTAATTATTTCCATATGTTTATATATCTCTCTCTTTTTATGTTAAAAATGTACATATTATACAAATTATCCTGGGGAGTAAATTATAGAATTAAAGCCTTCCAATATAAAGGAATAAATTATATATTAACTAATTTCATAAATAATAATTAGCATATCCGAATATGTGTTTGGAAATTATTCACTTGCATATTCTATCCACAGTTATATGTGCACTACATATATAATGTAAGTGTTCTACAGAGTAACATGATTTGTTTTAAAAACACACTAATGCGGTGCACGAGAACAACTAATTTAATTTATCAATTTCCAAATGAAAACAATTAATTGATATATACATCAAACCAATACTATTCTATATATTAAAAATACACAAATGTGATGGACTACGGGTCAAGACCTAAATAACATTATAACATTTATATTAAAAATCAAAGAACTTAATCATTTTATTAAAAATCATTAATATTAGTTATGAAAGGAATTTTTTCTTTTCATGGTAAAATATTGGATAAATTCAATAACTATTTATAACTATACCAAGTAAAAAATTAATAAACAACCACAAAACAACAAACAATTATAACATAAATTTAAAATTTAAATTTTTTAAAAAATATAGTCCCGCGGTGTACCGCGAGTTAAAATCTATTATATTTACAAAAAAAAAAAAAAAAATCAATGTACCAATTTAATTTGGTGTAGACAACAAAAGTGTAAAAAGATTTTTAGTCAAATTATCAAAATTATCATATTTTTCAATATACCTTTAAGACGATATATCTTATAGTATAATTTTGTTAAAGTTTTTTTCTGCCAATTTTTTTTATTTTTGTTAAAGTTTATTGGAACATACATATTGATAATTTAGGAACTGTTTAAAAAAATTCTGAGTATCATTTTCTAAACCTAAAAATTTGTAATATTATATAATTTATTTTTTGTTTATGCAAACTATTACAATTTAATCCATATTTGCATTAAATATATATATATATATATATATAGCAAAAATATATTAATTGCATAACCGTTTTAACCCTAAATCTAACGCGCAATTCACTCGCTACCATATGTAAAAATTACTAGAAATTCCTAATTAACTGCCAAATATAGAGGAACTATAAATATACAAAAGAAAACATGCATAATTCTCTATATCAAACCTCTCTTTCTCCCTCCGATCAATCCGCTCGCTCTCCTTTCCGATCCCTTTCTCCTTTCATACCAATCATCATCATCATGAACACTCCAATAATCAAACTTGTCTTTCTCTTTTTATCCCTCACCGCAACCGCAACCGCTGCATCCGTCAAACCCACTAACAACTACCTTTTCACACCTCACGCAAAAGCAGTCGCGGGAATATGATCCGTTATCCAAACTGACATGAGTCTTTGCTGCAAAACCCTCAAGCACGTTCCTACCGATGACCCCATCGAATTGATCCGAGCGTTAGCCGTTGCTGCTGAGAAGGCAGTGAAGCGAAGTGTCACTTTCCTCACCGAGAGCAAACCAAAACACAAATCAAGCGTGATCGCCACGACTGTGATCAACAGCTGCGAGAAAAACTTGAATTACGCCTTGGAAGATTTCGCTGATTTTTGGAAAGCTACGGGAAAAAACGTAACGACGTTGGCTTATAACTATTTTACTTGTAAGAAGGAGTTGATGTCAATCATGGGGTATCATTCGACTTGTTTGGATGATATTGAAGACAAGAATTTGCTCAAGGAAGTGGAGACTGGGATTGGAGCTGGGAAGAAGCTATCTAGTGATTCCTTTGATGTCTTTAATAATTTGAATACTATTTTCAAGACTTTTGGTATTAAGGTGAAGCTTAACGAGAACGACACTTCGCCCCGACCACCACCGTTGTCTGATTATTATTACTGATTTAAGGGATTCGATGTAATAATTAATTATAACCTAGAGCGATCGCGAATGGGAGTCATAGATGGCTGGTTCTGTCACGTATGATTTATTTTATGCGTTATTTGTGATGTATGTTTTATAGGTTTATTACATGTACGGACGGATTTGGTGATGATTGGAAAGGATATATTATATTAACGAATTGTGCATTTTTTTTTGTCTATATTATATTATTTATTCGACATAGTAACTAAAATATCTTCAATTTTATAAATAATGACATAACGTCGTCCACAAACAAAAAAAGTATCTAAATAGTTTGTCTTCAAATCGGTTAAAAGGTTGTAGTAACTGAGAATGTCATTCGATGCTGGCATGCACAACATCATCATAGCTCATTAGAAGAAAAACGTTTCCATTACGCAATCACCTGTTGTCCATCGACTACACCTTTCAGCCTGATCTTAGGCCCTGACTCACCCTCCGTGGACGAACCTTGCGGAGGAACCCAAGGGTTTACGGATGTCCATCGTGTATTAAAGTGGTTTACCGTTGTTAACGATTAACCGGCTGTTAAATAACCACCGTATATATATCTGGTAACTATAAAAGGGCTAACTGTATTATTAACATCTATATCGTTTTATATATATACACATTAATTTGCCTCCATGTACATTACGAGCTAGGAAGAGAATCACGACAAAGTCATTTACAAATGTGTTCTCGCTTGCTCCTTCTATTAATTATAGATTGGATCTGATTGGTAACTCATTAACAAAATGCAAGTATAGTGACAGTTAACCACATACAATAGCTCTTATTATGGTTGACAAAGTCTATTCATAGGAAGAGGTTGAATCATATTTCGTAAAATTGAGAATTTTCTACAATTATGATTTCG
>NC_025700.1:731921-733844 GCF_000633955.1 Camelina sativa
ATTGAAGACAAGAATTTGCTCAAGGAAGTGGAGACTGGGATTGGAGCTGGGAAGAAGCTATCTAGTGATTCCTTTGATGTCTTTAATAATTTGAATACTATTTTCAAGACTTTTGGTATTAAGGTGAAGCTTAACGAGAACGACACTTCGCCCCGACCACCACCGTTGTCTGATTATTATTACTGATTTAAGGGATTCGATGTAATAATTAATTATAACCTAGAGCGATCGCGAATGGGAGTCATAGATGGCTGGTTCTGTCACGTATGATTTATTTTATGCGTTATTTGTGATGTATGTTTTATAGGTTTATTACATGTACGGACGGATTTGGTGATGATTGGAAAGGATATATTATATTAACGAATTGTGCATTTTTTTTTGTCTATATTATATTATTTATTCGACATAGTAACTAAAATATCTTCAATTTTATAAATAATGACATAACGTCGTCCACAAACAAAAAAAGTATCTAAATAGTTTGTCTTCAAATCGGTTAAAAGGTTGTAGTAACTGAGAATGTCATTCGATGCTGGCATGCACAACATCATCATAGCTCATTAGAAGAAAAACGTTTCCATTACGCAATCACCTGTTGTCCATCGACTACACCTTTCAGCCTGATCTTAGGCCCTGACTCACCCTCCGTGGACGAACCTTGCGGAGGAACCCAAGGGTTTACGGATGTCCATCGTGTATTAAAGTGGTTTACCGTTGTTAACGATTAACCGGCTGTTAAATAACCACCGTATATATATCTGGTAACTATAAAAGGGCTAACTGTATTATTAACATCTATATCGTTTTATATATATACACATTAATTTGCCTCCATGTACATTACGAGCTAGGAAGAGAATCACGACAAAGTCATTTACAAATGTGTTCTCGCTTGCTCCTTCTATTAATTATAGATTGGATCTGATTGGTAACTCATTAACAAAATGCAAGTATAGTGACAGTTAACCACATACAATAGCTCTTATTATGGTTGACAAAGTCTATTCATAGGAAGAGGTTGAATCATATTTCGTAAAATTGAGAATTTTCTACAATTATGATTTCGATTTTCACTTCATCACTTGTACAACTCTCATTTCGAATCTTTAAGAAAATTTAAGTCAAAACCCCCACAATCCTTTCGTTGTAAGAAGTAAGGACTAAAGAAAAGTATACAACTTGTGGTCACCAAAATAATATACCATTCATGCGTTGATATATACCGTCATAGACTATATATCAATATATCATAGTCTTTTACTAGCAGTATAATAGTGTCCATTTAGTTTAAAACTTTAAAGGATGAGAGCAAACTATCGACAAGAAGTTTTCGGAAATTTTAGTTTCGGATAGATCACTAAACTTAGGAATGAGTAGTCCAAAAATAAATTCACAAGATTAAAATTAGAGGATGTAAATAAACAAGTTACTGCCACACAGTTATTAATTTTCCTTCTTGAATTATTTATAGTAAATGAACTCTTGATCAGGACACAATCAAATCATCTTGTGGTCACCAATTTTCAATCTCATAGCCAATATTTTACCAGAAAATTTTCAGCCATTCAAGACCTTAAATCTCTCCCTCCATGCAAACCCCGGCCCTCTAATTTTAGAAACTACAAATCCTATAAGAATGTCTCCACAATGCACAACAATTTCCACCAGCCTCATTAATAAACCACCGGGATCTGTTTTAGTAACAAAACAATCTCCTCCCTCTCCTAGTTACCTCCTTAATAAAACCGGAGGGAGAGAAACAAAAAATTACAAAAAAAAAGGAAAAAAAATCAAAACAAAAAAAGGGAGAAATATATAAAAACCAAAAAAAAATATTGAAAAATGGCGGTTGGAAAAGTTGTGGTCTCTGTGGCATCCATCCTTCTGGTGGTGGGTGTTGCCATAGGAGTTGTCACGTTT
>NC_025700.1:735796-748365 GCF_000633955.1 Camelina sativa
CGCGGTGCTCCAGCCGGCGGTGCAGCTGGTGATGATGGTATCGGTGAAGGCGGTGGTGGTGGCGGTAAGATCAAGGCAACTCACGTAGTGGCCCAGGATGGAAGTGGACAGTTCAAGACCATTTCTGAGGCGGTTAATGCTTGCCCTGACAAAAACCCTGGAAGGTGCATTATCCATATCAAGGCTGGTACCTACAATGAAATGGTCAGGATCCCTAAGAAGAAGAACAACATTTTCATGTTCGGTGATGGTGCTACAAAAACCATCATTACCAACAACAAAAGTGTTAAGCTTAACCCAGGAATGACTACTTCACTCAGTGCCACCGTTCGTAAGTCCCCAAACCCTTATTTTTTTATTTGCATGGTTACATTGAGCCATTTTTACGTACTAACATTTTAATATGTACAACATGCAGAGGTTGAATCTGAGGGATTCATGGCAAAATGGATCGGGTTTAAGAACACAGCCGGTCCATTGGGACACCAAGCGGTCGCACTCCGTGTGAATGGAGACCGTGCGGTCATATTCAACTGTAGATTTGACGCTTACCAAGACACACTCTACGTCAACAACGGACGTCAGTTCTACAGGAACATTGTTGTGTCCGGTACAGTGGATTTCATCTTCGGAAAATCCGCAACTGTGATCCAAAACTCTCTAATCCTCGTCCGAAAGGGAACGCCCGGACAATCCAACTACGTTACAGCCGACGGTAATGAAAAGGGTGCAGCGGTTAAGATCGGTATCGTTCTCCACAACTGCCGTATCATGCCCGACAAGGAGCTCGAAGCTGAGAAGCTAACCATCAAGTCTTACCTAGGACGGCCCTGGAAGAAATTTGCCACGACTGTGATTATTGGAACTGAGATGGGTGATTTGATCCAACCAGTAGGATGGACCGAATGGAAAGGAGAGCAAAACCACTTGACTGCTAAATACATTGAGTTCAACAACCGTGGACCGGGAGCTAACCCTAGTCAGAGGCTTGAATGGATTAAGATCGCTAAGAATGCGGCTGAGGTTGAAGCCTACACCGTGGCTAACTGGGTTGGTCCTGCTAATTGGATCCAAGAAGCCAACGTGCCCGTCCAGCTAGGATTGTAAGAAAACAAAAAACGGCAAAAAAAATAAGTAAAGAATAAAACAGTATGTGATAATGTAAAGGTAACGATACGACATCGTCTACGGGGATCAAGGCTCTTTTTGTGCTACTGTATATATAAGATAGGGTTCTAGACATAAACACTTTTTTTAAAGAGACCAATAGTTATAGGATGAGATAAGCTCACAATTATAGATGTTATAAAAACTATATATAAAAAATCAGTTCGCCCTAGTTTTATTTTCTCTCTCGCACAAAGTCCGAGAGAGTCATTGAAGTTCATCACCGCTAATAGCTCCGTCATTGCTCTTCCATCGTTTGTCTCCCCCTTTTAGGCATAGTCCTTTTGACATGAAGACAACGCCTAGATGAGTTACCTCCGCCGTATATGTTTCCGGCGAGAATCTTTTCAANGCCCTACACCGTGGCTAACTGGATTGGTCCTGCTAATTGGATCCAAGAAGCCAACGTGCCCGTCCAGCTAGGATTGTAAGAAAACAAAAACGGGAAAAAAAGAAGTAAAGAATAAAACAGTATGTGATAATGTAAAGGTAACGATACGACATTGTCTACGGGGTTCAAGGCTCTTTTTGTGCTACTATATACATAAGATAAGGTTCTAGACGTGTTGACATGAAGTTTGTATAAGATTCCTTTTGTTTCACCTGCAAAAGAGAAACAACAAAGTTTGTTTCATTTAAATTATTTTTTTGGTTCTAAATCACAAATTTTCTTTATACCAATTTGATGTATTTTTTCTATATATATGTACTTGTCATTCATTCTAAAAAAAATTGATACAAAAAAAAAATATAGATAACCAGAATCATTTGCACAAATTTTCTATTTTTACACTTTTATGATTTTTTATAACTACAAAAATTAGACAAACCAAAGATTATTCCAAATTATATGTAAACATGTACTGGTTTTGACAAATGTTCATCTGAGAAAAAATATTATAAACATTTTGCATTGCTATTGTTTGTCTAGATAGATTTGCTAATTGTGGCAAATATTATTTTAATACTATGAGAAGGGTATGTTAACGAAAGCGAGCCTCCATACCGTAGCAAACTCTTAAGCCATTAGCAATTTCCGGTTTGATCAAGTCAACCATGTGAACCAATCCCATCTGTCGTGTTGGTTAGACCTGTCCTTAGTCGATAATATTCCGGTTGTTTATACATGGACTAGAGTCATACTACAAGAGGCATTGGCTAAAAGCACTTGTCTCTTACTATCCCTTCTCCGGTAGCTCGAAATTAGGGTTTTAATCAGGTGGATTATTGGTGGGGTGTTCCATAACACGTTCCTACGTTTCCTTTGCTGAAGAAAGGTGTACTTTTGAATTTTGTTGACGTAGAGTTCTTGATAATGATATAGAAGAACTAAAACCAGATCAGTTAGTTTGATATAATTCCGGTTCAGTTTGTTGAATTAAATTCAAAATTCTCTTATTTTGTTTTCGTTTCCCTGTTTCAGACAATATCTAGCATTGGTTGGAGAGAGCGGAAGCGGGAAATCAACTGTGACTGCGTTGTTGGAGAGATTTTACGACCCTGATTCTGGTCAGATAACTCTTGATGGAGTTGAGATCAAGACATTGCAGCTGGTATGGTTAAGACAGCAAACCGGGATGGTGAGCCAAGAACCGGTTTTGTTCAATGAAACGATCAGAGCAAACATTGCTTTATGGTAAAGGAGGAGATGCTACTGAAACCGAAATCGTATCTGCAGCTGAGCTATCAAAACGATCATGGCTTCATCAGTGGCCTACAACAGGTAACTTTAACCGCACCGAACCAAAATTCCAAAGACGAAAAGCTTAAACTAAGCGGAACTTGATGAAGTCAGAGCGTGGATGCATTGGACCGGGTTATCAAAATTACAACTGTATTTATTTTGCATGAGATTCAATCGTAATATCTATTTTTTCTAATACTATATATGTGGTAAACAAATAAATGATATTTTTTAAGTATATAATCATTAATATTTTTAGAAACTGATCTACTCAAAAGCTTTATTAACAAAGAAATAAAAAAAATGGGACAGATTTTTTAATTAGAGGAGGAGAAGTGTATTAGAATAATGATGGGTTCGAAAATGAATAAATTGTGTTGGAATGCGTTGGAAGATTCTTAATAACAGAGAGAGTAATACTATAATAAGATTTTTTGCTAATCATTGATAATAATAGTAAAGCGTTTATTTAATTTATAAAAAATAAAGGAGAATTTTTATGGTACGGTGTCTACTACTACTACGGTGTGATCTTGAGCTCTGTTAAGCTGTTTGTGGGACATACCGTACTACCGTAGACTGCATCTCTTTGATCAAATAATATTATATTTTAATCTGACGGTCAACATATAATAATTATTTTATTTTTTGTCAACATATAATTACAAAGAGTATACTTACTTAAATGTATTATTCAAGTCAGAAAGGGAAGAAAATAAAAACTCTAATTTCACTGTAATAAAATACTACTGTTAGTGTTAAGGCTAATTTTTAGTTTTTGTAAAACGCGAAGATTTCAGATAGTAAGAGCAAACCCATTGCACATTCTCAAATTAGCGTCTATAACTTTTAATAATATTAAAAATAGTATTAATCTAAATTTATGATCTTCATCTTTTTGTTTTTAGTTTTGACCCTCCCATTAGTCATCCCTAAATATGAGTGTCTTGATTCCAAACTCCAATTATGTATTCACAGTGTTTTAGAGACTGTGACACTACATACTGAAGAATCTTATAAACCTGCCCAAAACCAAAATCTTGTTTAGTTATAAAGATACAAAAATCATCACACAATGAAAACAGAGTTAATAATAACAAATTTTTCTACCTGTTGCAGTCTTACTATAGACAAAGTTGAATCATGAGGAAACAGCAAATGAGTATTGACAATCAAAACTTGTTGATGAGCATCGTACTGAGAGTACGAAGGAACTAATTCTACATGTAGCAACTGCGCAACTTTGTCACCACAATCGTTAAAAAGCAAATCCCTCGAGTTCACAACTCTAAAATAATCCTTATGAACAGCCGTAAGCAAACCTATCATCATCACCAAATCACAAATGAAAACGCCACATACACACGGAAACAACAAACATCAAAGCCAAGAAGATTGTCACAAAGTTAAATGCCATCGCCACGGTTATTAGTACGGCAGCAGTTTGGGACTCAAGAGCATCAGTTTCTTCACCAGCAGCTGACTCAGAACCTAACAAAAGAACATCAAACAAGAATTAACAAAAACTAGCCTTTTATGAATGCATTTTATGAACATCAATAATAGCCTTTTATGAATATTTCTCCACTAAACTCAGTTAAACATAAGAGTAAAGCAAAACGCCCAGTGAGATAATTAAGAAAGACCCATTCCACAGACCACAGAAAGCATGAAATTAACCTCATAGCCCAAAAGGTGTATGTAAGCAACAAAATCAATAAACTTTCGAGTAGAGGAAAGAAGAAAATCATGGGTTTGCTAGATAAGCTAGAAAACTCCGCAGAAGGAACCAAGACACTCGTCGAGTTCCACAAGCAATGGCGAGCAAAGCAAGCACCAATCTATATATAATAGCAAACCCATTTTTGGAGTCAACTTTAATCTAACGGATGAGATTGTTTCTATTATCTCATCTAACGGTTTAAAATTATTGATGATCCCAATAGTTGCAAGTTTTTTTCTTCCAATAATCATGTTTCTTCGTCGTACCCCCATCTTTTAAAAATCGCACCTATTAAACCCTTTGTTAATGATCTCAAAAGTTGCAATGTTTCGGTCCAACAATTGTGTTTCTTTGTTGCACCCCCAGCTTTCAATGTTGACACCGTTAGTTTTCACACCCTTTTGTTTTACACCTGTTTATTTATATAAAGTTGCAATGTTTCGGTCCAACAATTGTGTTTCTTCATTGCACCCCCCAGCTTTACATGTTGACACCGTTAGTTTTCACACTCTTTTGTTTTACACCTGTTTATTTATATAAAGTTGCAATGTTTTGTTCCAACAATTGTGTTTATTCGTCGTACTCCTAGCTTTCAATGGTTGCACTTGTTAGTTTTCACACCTTTTTGTTTCACACTTCTTTGTTTTCACACTCTTTGTTTTCACACTCTTTGTTTTTATATATATACAGATTTTTATGGACTTTGAAGAGAGTTTTTGTTCTTTGAGTATTATTAATGATCTCACCCTTTGTTAATGATCTCAAAGTTGCAAAGTTTTTGTCCAACAATTGTGTTTCTTCGTTGCACCCCCAGCTTTCCATGTTGGCACCCGTTAGTTTTCAGACCCTTTTGTTTTACACCTCTTTGTTTATATAAAGTTGCAATGTTTTGATCCAACAATTGTGTTTCTTCGTTGTACCCCTAGCTTTCAATGGTTGCACTTGTTAGTTTTAGCACTTTTTTGTTTCACACCTTTTTGTTTCACACCTCTTTGTTTTCACACTCTTTGTTTTTTATATATATATGCAGATTTTTATGGACTTTAAAAAGCGTTTTTGTTCTTTGAGTATGATTAAAGATCTCACCCTTTGTTAATGGTCTCAAAAGTTGTAAAGTTTCGGTCCAACAATTGCGTTTCTTCGTTGCACCTCCAGCTTTCTATGTTGGCACCCGTTAGTTTTCACACCCTTTTGTTTTATACCTCTTTGTTTATATAAAGCTGCAATGTTTTGATCTAACAATTGCGTTTCTTCGTCGTACCGCTAGCTTTCAATGGTTGCACTTGTTAGTTTTCGCACCTTTTTGTTTCACACTTCTTTGTTTTCACACCATTTTGTGTTTATATATATACAGATTTTTATGGATTTTGAAAAGAGTTTTTTTTTTTTTTTTTTGATAACTCAGGAGTGATCCAACAATTAATGATCACACCCTTTGTTAATGATCTCAAAAGTTTCAAAGACTCGATCCAACAATTGTGTTTCTTTGTCGCACCCTCAACTTTCCATGTAGGCACCGTTAGTTTTCACACATTTTTGTTTTACACCTCTTTGTTTATATAAAGTTGCATTGTTTTGATCCAACAATTGTGTTTCTTCGTCGTACTCCCAGCTTTCAATGTTCACATTAGTTAGTTTTCACACATTTTTGTTTTACACCTCTTTGTTTATATAAAGTTGCATTGTTTTGATCCAACAATTGTGTTTCTTCGTCGTACTCCCAGCTTTCAATGTTCACATTAGTTAGTTTTCACACATTTTTGTTTTACACCTCTTTGTTTATATAAAGTTGCATTGTTTTGATCCAACAATTGTGTTTCTTCGTCGTACTCCCAGCTTTCAATGTTCACATTAGTTAGTTTTCACACATTTTTGTTTTACACCTCTTTGTTTATATAAAGTTGCATTGTTTTGATCCAACAATTGTGTTTCTTCGTCGTACTCCCAGCTTTCAATGTTCACATTAGTTAGTTTTCACACATTTTTGTTTTACACCTCTTTGTTTATATAAAGTTGCATTGTTTTGATCCAACAATTGTGTTTCTTCGTCGTACTCCCAGCTTTCAATGTTCACATTAGTTAGTTTTCACACATTTTTGTTTTACACCTCTTTGTTTATATAAAGTTGCATTGTTTTGATCCAACAATTGTGTTTCTTCGTCGTACTCCCAGCTTTCAATGTTCACATTAGTTAGTTTTCACACATTTTTGTTTTACACCTCTTTGTTTATATAAAGTTGCATTGTTTTGATCCAACAATTGTGTTTCTTCGTCGTACTCCCAGCTTTCAATGTTCACATTAGTTAGTTTTCACACATTTTTGTTTTACACCTCTTTGTTTATATAAAGTTGCATTGTTTTGATCCAACAATTGTGTTTCTTCGTCGTACTCCCAGCTTTCAATGTTCACATTAGTTAGTTTTCACACATTTTTGTTTTACACCTCTTTGTTTATATAAAGTTGCATTGTTTTGATCCAACAATTGTGTTTCTTCGTCGTACTCCCAGCTTTCAATGTTCACATTAGTTAGTTTTCACACATTTTTGTTTTACACCTCTTTGTTTATATAAAGTTGCATTGTTTTGATCCAACAATTGTGTTTCTTCGTCGTACTCCCAGCTTTCAATGTTCACATTAGTTAGTTTTCACACATTTTTGTTTTACACCTCTTTGTTTATATAAAGTTGCATTGTTTTGATCCAACAATTGTGTTTCTTCGTCGTACTCCCAGCTTTCAATGTTCACATTAGTTAGTTTTCACACATTTTTGTTTTACACCTCTTTGTTTATATAAAGTTGCATTGTTTTGATCCAACAATTGTGTTTCTTCGTCGTACTCCCAGCTTTCAATGTTCACATTAGTTAGTTTTCACACATTTTTGTTTTACACCTCTTTGTTTATATAAAGTTGCATTGTTTTGATCCAACAATTGTGTTTCTTCGTCGTACTCCCAGCTTTCAATGTTCACATTAGTTAGTTTTCACACATTTTTGTTTCACACCTCTTTGATTATATATATATATATATTTTTTTCATGGACCTTGAAAAGAGTTTTTGTTACTTGACTATTGTTTAATACCTCCAAATTTGAAAATTCTGAGTATTATTTTCTTTCAATTTATTAATCACCATTAATTCACTCATCTTTGTCAAAAAAATTGGATTGTTTTATTTATTGATTCATCTAACTTTTGTTTGGTGTCGTTTTCCATCTAATTGTATTGCTCATCTCTTTCAAGTATTAATTTAGGTAATTAATTGTGATTTCTATTTTTCATAGATTTATTTTTTTAGTCAATTTGGTTGGTTGCAGTTGCAGCTATGACCTCTTTCTCCCTAATTCTCTTATTATTTTTTATAACTTTCGATAGAATAATGATTTCAATGTTATTGTATGTGAATATCTTTCAAAATTGATTATCTGAGTATGATTCGGTAAACCTAGATTTATACATCTTTAACATTATTCTCTTATTGTCACTGAATCGATTTTTCATTTATATATATATATATATTATTTTATTTAACTAATTTGGTTAAATTCATCTTAGTCATTATTTATGACTTTTATATTATACAGTTAAAAATTTACCAAAAAAATTTCACTCGAAATGTGAAATTAACAATGTTAATAATTTCAAGTTTTCACTTTCCCGTGCGGTAACGCACGGGCAGACATCCTAGTCTATAACAACATAAACACCAAGCAATGGTCAAAATAGTTGGTAATGTATTATAACACTTTTGGTGCTATAGTCGTCGCCACCACCATTGGAGCTCATTGTTTCTTCTTTACATTGCCAAGTTTCAGACCTATATATACCTTATACAGAAAAAGACCTCAATATACCTTATACTTAGCTTCAAACCTTTCAAACACATACAATTTCTACAAAACTGCAAAACGAAACACAATTATTGTTCGACTGTTGATAAAAAAAAAAACAGAAACAAATAATATTATCTCCAATGTGCACAACAATAGAGAATTAGAAGAAGCTTCGTTAACAATTTAATCCTAGAACCTCTGAAAATTACAAAATTGGATACATAATTTTGAGTGAGCCTCACTATGGGATCTTATCCGACCTCTGGTTGGAGACGAAGCTGCGGCGCGACGATTGTGTCACCAAAAATTTCTGACCTAACAAAGAAGAAGTAAGCGGAATCAGAGAAGAAAAAGACGACTTGGAGAGATCCATTTTGTCTCGAAACCGATCACAACTTCGATTGGATTTTGATAAATCGATTATTGCTTTCGTCGTTTTGTTTTGTTCTGTTCGTATTGAGAGAGAGAGATGAGCAAAATGAAGAAAAGAGAAAAAACCAATGAATTCTTGACACGTTACCGTGTCTCTGAAGATCTAAAATGATGTGGGCAGAGACACGGATCACATATATTTTCGATTAAAACTTTAAACTTTTTAACTTTTATTATTAAAAAACTTGGACACATCCCAAAGGTATGACCGATGGGAGTGCTCTAATACGTATTTTTGTAAATTGTAATAAGCTATGTTCCAATGTATTCTACATGAATTATTACTTTTAGTGGGAAAGACAAAATGGTTCATCGAGAGTTACGCCACCAATCGTGCGAGTTGGTGCTTGGAGCGTTTGATGTGAATACTCTCCCCCGCATTTTAGGTTTATTGTTACAACTTAATTTAGGGGGTTATTGGATCCTTGATTTTAATGGATTTGAAATCCTTATAAGATTTGGAAATCCACATGGAATTCTATGGATTTTAAAATCAAATAATATGGATTTGAAAATTAATTAATGTGGATTTGAAAGTCAAAGAAAATGGATTTAAAAATTCTAGAGAATAGAATTCAAAAGTTAAAAAAGAAATAAAACTTATAAAAATAATCTCTCATGTAGCATTCTCAAGTGAATCAGTCCACATGTTTGATGCTATTGTCTCTCTCCACTCATTCGCATATTCTCTTTGTTGTTCTTGGGTTGTAAGTACTTCAGCATTATCATCTTCATTAATTTCTTCGACAACTTCTTCTGCACTCTCGATTTCTTCTGGAAAAATATCCGTTCGACAATACTTTCGCAGAAAATTATGTAAACCAACACATGCAAGTACAATTTCTGTTTGTGTCTTATAAGGAAAAGGAGGTGCGTGCTTAAAGATTGCAAATCGAGATTTGAAAATACCAAATATTCTTTCAACCACGTTCCTTAGGGATGCATGACGATGGTTAAACAACTCTTTTGCATTCGCTGGTTGTGAATTTTGACCAGAAAATTCTTGTAGATGATATCTGACACCATGATAAGGAGCTAAAAAGTTTCGACGATTTGGAAATCCACAATCTACTACATAAAACTTTCCTGAAGTATAATAATAATATACAGCCACTTGTCATGTTAAAAAAACATATTTACAATAGGAAGACATGTACATACCTTCTGGAACTGGTAGTCGATTAGTGTTCCTTGTCAAAGCATCATTTAATACTTTTGAGTCATGAGCTGAACCTTCCCATCCACTAAGCACATATATGAATTCAAGATCAAAATTACAAGCAGCCAACACATTTTGCGATATATCACCTTTTCTGTTACGAAAAGAAGGCGCTTTTTTTGTCGGTACCATTGCAAGGATATGTGTACCATCAATAGCTCCAACACAATCCTAAAAAAATATATAAAGTTATATTCTATGAAAGATAATGAAAAAAGCAAAAACATAATTGTATGGAAAATATACCTTAAAATACGGATAAAATCTTGTACTTTCTCTAATTTTTGTAGGCACTGTAATCTCAGACTTAGCCATTAAACTTGGAGCAATTTGATTTAGAGCCCGTAAAACTTTGTGAAAGTTTACACTTGTTGCAAACGATGACCTATGAAAAGTGTCTTTTGTACGACAATACCTTGAATTTTGGCCAACTATAAGAAGAAAAGTTGCAACCATTTCTTCAACACTAATATATTTTGTATCACATAGATTTGTATGCTCTCGGATATGAACACATAACTTTAGAAAAGTCTCGTGATACATTCGATACAACTGTTTAAAATCCGAAGGCTTTTTCTTTTGCATATTTTCTATATATATTTCACCTTCTCTTGTGATTGCACGTTGAATAGAATATTGCAATCGAGGTCGTTGGCATTTTCTCAAATATAGCATTTGAATGAAAATCAAGAACACCAAGAAAATAATATCACTATCTAATTCGTCATCATGTAATGCATCTTTTTCTCTTTCATCATGGACTTCTTGATACATGTTTGATGTACACCTGTGACAAAAAAGAGAAGGTTGAAAGAATAATTAACAGAAAACTAATAAGTTAGAAAAGACGCATTACTTTATGGATGGTGCTCTTTCTTCGTGTAGCGTCCCGAGGAAATCGAGGATATGAACGGTGCCGTAGTGAGAAAGTAACAGTTTGTTCATATAGTTATGGATTTTTTGTTTATGTACATTTTTACATTTTTCAAAGATACGAATATTCATAGAGAAAGTGTATTTTACGATGTAAGTTAAAAAGTGTAAGATTTCCAAATTTTTAATCAAAGATTCAGTGGTGATATATTACGAATTTTTTTGTGAGTCAAGGAATTGTAATATTTCTAATTTTGTAACTAAAAATATTTGTCAAATCACCAATTTTTCATATGAAATATATGGTAAAGAAAAACACTATATATTATTGGATCACCATCAATACTTCTTCATTATTATAAGAAAGAGTTAGAGCACCTACGTCTCGACCATATAGTTCTTAACTTTTTAGTTTGTAAGTGTCTTTGTTAACTTTTTTGTTTTTATATTACTTATTCTTTTAAATTTTCTTGTATTGCATGCTCACTTACGTCTCGACTATTTGTTGCTTGATTCTTTTTAATTATTATGTTATTTACTTGCAAGAAAAGATATACTAGTTATGTTTTTTTGTGTGTCACAGGTGTAGCACAAAACTTTAACCCAAAAAAAAACAATGAGTGAATCACAAGAAGATCGAGAAAAAAATCTTTACCTTCCATGGACTCCATAAGAAACAAAAACGTTAATAGAATTACTAGTAGATGGTGTTGCTGCAGGTTGGCGTGATTCAAGTGGTGCATTTAGCAAGTTTACAGTGGAAAGAAAAATATTGCATGTTATTAATGAAAAACATGGGGGTGGCAAACTTCATAAACACTACCTAAACAGAATGAAGACCTTGAAGGGAAAATACAATAGTGGTCTTGATCTTCTTCGTTGCAGTTCCGGGTTTGGATGGGATCCAAGTACAAAAAGGTTTACGGCTTCAGCTGAGGTGTGGGCTAATTATGTAAAGGTAAAGTATATAAACTTTAGCTTTTCTTATGTTTTTCTAATACAACCTTCAAAAGAATATGGAAGGTTGTATCAATTTTTTAATTATTTGGATTTATATATGGTGAAAATTTTAAGATAATAAGCAAATAAATTTTGAAATTTGTAATTATGCTAAATTATTTTTCTTTTTATTTAGGGGCATCCGAATTTCAAAAAAGTCCAAAATGAAACATTTGAAGAATTTGACGATCTCAAAATCATATTTGAGGACAACGTAGCAACCAGTGGAAATGCTATTGGATTAGGTGATGGTACGGATGCTCAAACAAGTGGAACTGCAGGAACAAAGCAAACAAGTTCTACTTAAGATTTTTCTATGGATGTTGAGGAAGATCATGAAACACCTTTGTCTTTTGTATGCAGCAATGCAAGGGGCTCTCTAAACAAACTACCTTTAAGAAAGAAGCATAGAAGCAATACTAACAATGTAAGTGAACCATCAAGTCAATCTGAAGGTTCACCAGATGTCCATGCAGAGATGAATTCATTGACAACAGTAACTCATAAACTCTTCGATCTAATACAAGAAAGAGAAACAAGACAACAAAGAGAAGCTGAACAAAGAGAGGTCGAGAAGAAAAGAAATAATGTATGGGAAGCTATCAAAGAAGTTCCTAATTTGGAAGAAAACGTTCGTTACG
>NC_025700.1:749707-762281 GCF_000633955.1 Camelina sativa
GAAGCATAGAAGCAATACTAACAATGTAAGTGAACCATCAAGTCAATCTGAAGGTTCAACAGATGTCCATGCTGAGATGAATTCATTGACAACAGTAACTCATAAACTCTTCGATCTAATACAAGAAAGAGAAACAAGACAACAAAGAGAAGCTGAACAAAGAGAGGTCGAGAAGAAAAGAAATAATGTATGGGAAGCTATCAAAGAAGTTCCTAATTTGGAAGAAAACGTTCGTTACGATGCAGTCAAAGTGGTTCACCAATTAGGAATGAAAGAAGTCTTTGTTAGCATGTCCACTGATGAGCGTTATGGTTGGATTAAGCGTAATGTGATGGAGTGATAATTATTATTAGGGGAACACCCTTTCTGCTTTCTCTTTATAAGTTGAATTATTTTTATTAGATGCTTCATGATTTTTTGTCTTCTAATATGGTTGGTTTGCTATT
This sequence comes from Camelina sativa, assembly GCF_000633955.1. Lineage (NCBI taxonomy): Eukaryota > Viridiplantae > Streptophyta > Magnoliopsida > Brassicales > Brassicaceae > Camelina > Camelina sativa. Next base: position 750,154 of record NC_025700.1, read on the forward strand.
ACGTATTGTTATGTCCGATATTATAGGTTGAATTATTTCTCATTCTTTATCATGTCCGACATTTACGTATTGTTATGTTCGTGCATGAACACTCTTTGCAAACCAACCATATTATGGAGATCATGCATGAATTGTTACAAGTATTGTTACGTATTGTTATTGTTACGTATTGTTAGTTTTTTTTTTTCCAAATCCACCCAAATAACTAGGTGGAGACCAAGGATTTCAATCTCTATTTTTATAAGTAAAATATATTTTCAAATCCATCCAAATCCAATATGAAATCAAATCCATACTCAAATCTTTAATAATGAATAAGAGGTGATTTTAATTAGGATTTAGAATTCATAGATCCAATAACACATAATTTTAATAAAGATTTTAAAATGAATGATTGAATAACACATGATTTAACTTGGATTTCTAAATCCATTAAAATCAAGGATCCAATAACCCCCTTAACATATATTCGTATATTGCACACAAACAAACATAGAAGAATAAGCTAAAATTTTGAAAAGAAAATAAGAACATGGTTTATATGACGTTGTGTTGGACTAAAAGATCAAATTTCATATCGGATAATTGATTTTTAAATTAAAATTTAGAGAATTTTTTGAATTGTATCTTGATCATAGTCTTAATTAATGCAATGGAAAAATAGTTCAACACTTCAACTCCTTACCCTACTTAGTACGGGGTTGTTGCTACTTGTTAGACTACTGAGAGGAAAAGAAGGTTTGAAGAGACCAATACAAAGAATTAAGGGTTGATCTAGTCAAGAACAACAAGTCATTGGATTTCTAGTTCAACGCAAGTTAATTAAAGGATGTTAGAAGCTGGTTAATTACCGATGACACATTTATTAAAAAGCTTCATCTTCCAAGGATAAAACAATTCAAGAACAAAACTTAATTGATCATCTTGTATTGACTTGAGAATGTTGAAGTTTTGCGGTACATTCATATTCTTGTGCAAAACAATATCGAATTGCATGGAGTAATACTCAACTTATAAAAATTAATTTATCTATTTACTCAAAAATAAATACTCATTTCTAAGCGAATTAAAATAACCATACTCCAAAAAGAAAAGAAAAGAAAAACTACCATACGTCCATACCCCAAACAAACATTGCCTTCAAAATTACTCCACAAATTTCTTAGGCTGGAATATTTTTTGTAATATTGAAGTTGTGTTTAATAAAATAAATATTTTTACATTGACTCATGAAAAGGATAAAGGAACTATATACTCTTCTTAGAAAGCAAAGAAGTTCTGAGTCATATAAAAGCTAAAATTATCATTAAGTTTTTTTTTTGGTTGAAGCATCTCCACTAAGCTTTCTCTAGAAAAAAAATGTTGTTTCATGGAAATAAATCAAAAATAATGCAAGAATATTAGAGACAAAACATTATGCATATTAACACAATAAAGTTGGGAAAATCAAATGGTCCAAAAGATACGACGCGTAACAACTCTATCAGTTGAATAATTTCGAGAATTTATTGTGAAGAAAGTTACACAACATATATTTCCAATGTTTGGTACAAAATGTCATAAACATTTTTAGATGAATCCAACTAACACCCTCGTTTATTTCTAGTACATTCTACGTTTCTTATTAGTATTTTTTAATAAATCATTTTGTAATAAAAAAAACATAGAAATAATGTAATTGGCCTCAAGAGATCGTAACTTCATTAAATTGTCCAACAAACAAGAGAATGGGACAAACTACCCATGCGTGTCCCATTTGTTTCTTTCTATGGTATTTTCGTGTTACATAAATATTTCATATGCGAACGTACACACGTATTGATGATATTTATGTTCAATCAAGTTGTTAAAAGTAAACCATTTGTTTTGTTTTTACTTAAAAGTTTTGTAAAAAGTTATGTCTCTTAGAATGTAACTGGCATTTGACAAGGGTTATAATAAAATGAAATACTTTTTCTTTGTAAATTATTTGTGGACATCCATTAAATCTTGTGTATCATTTATGTTTTGACTGCTTTATGCACTTAAAATTGGTGTATGATATAGATTATCATGGTATAAAAACGTTGTACCAGGAATATTTTCTAATCATGAATTATATATACAGTTTGGACATGAAGGTTCCCTTGTCGTCACGCCCAATGCTTACAAGCAAACATTGAGTAGATGTTAAGGGAAATTGATAGGGACCATCATGAATACACAACTTTGTGATGACATCAAATTTAAATAGGCCACTTGTTCATTCATACTTTCTATTCTAAGTATTAATCATAGTTTTTTTCCAAAGAATTTAATAATTTATTGTAGCAGCTGAATTTAAAAGACCAGGATCAATCTTATTAGTGGTTGTTGTTATCTAAGCTGGGTATGAAAATATTCAGAATAAATTGTAAAAGATTTTAATGTGTTTTAACTTTTAACTTTTTTTTTATCTGACACTATCATTTTTTGCATGAGAGAAATCTCAAATATATTCACCACCACCGTACATGTGAGAAAAAAAAGTACATTTAATGAAAATGAACAAGCCACACATCCTTTTATCTTATAAATCACAAGTCATCTGACCAATAAATATTTGCCAAATGGATTTTTAGACATTTAAAAAATTAACAAATATAAAATCAACTAAAAAAACTAAAAAAACTTCTTGACAGTTTTACAAACAATCCACGATCCTCATCCTTCTTCTTCGCTCAGGATCTCTCTTTCTATATAACCTTTATTTACCAGATTTGACACATAAACATCAAAAAAATCTCTCATTCGATCCCAATAAACCCTCTACTTCCTCTGTTTGAAAACCCTAATTCAAAATTGGGTTAGTTTATACAGTGAGTACTTTAACACTTTTTCACTCAACAATTTCAATGTTTAAGAGATTTGATTAAAAAAGAATTGATTTATGTATTGTTTGTTATAGGGGCGAGGAAGATGGAGTGTAGAAGATGATCGGAGCAAAAGTCTAAGCCAAAGTTAACAGAGGTATTTTGGCTATATATACAGTATATCTTTATCAATTGTTTGCGTTTTTTTCGGTACTTACAGATGTTTGATATAACAATAGAACAATACAATGAAAGGGAGACTCTTCAACTCCACTGCATCCTCTTGACGGGAAGAAAACATGCAAAACTCTGAAAGGTAACTTTTTCAAAATTCCTTCTGGCAAAAACAAAAAAGTTTACTTTTAAGAATGGTTGGAATAGTTTGAAATTTGATAATGCATTATGTTACCTCAAATTAATATGTGCTGCTGTGATTCTTCAACTATGCTTTCACTTCAACATGCTGTTTTGATTAGTTTATTTACTAGATGTTAGATGGTATAGTCATGTCTGATGTATCAAATTCCTCATCAATTACGGGTGAGAAGAGATAGAAAACAGAGTGATTCTGAAAACAGATGGTCAAACACGAGAACATAACACAAGCACCAGAGTGATTCTGGTTTTTTCAAATCAAACCCTTCACGCCACATACATTTTTGAGGTATCACATTTGTAATATGTCAAGATTTATATATCTTTTCGTTTTGCACATACTGTTCTGGGTCTTAATTTCAATATCATTTTGATTTATAAGTTGTGAATTTTCCAATTTTGTAGTATTGATCATGTTGTAATACATGGTTTGGTGGGAAACATTTTCGGTTGAAGAATATATGAACCACTTCAATGGAACAAATCGTGATTACTAAATTGTTAGATCGTGACCAACTCAAGGTAAACTGTCAATTAATTTTCCTTTTGTTCTCACTTATCCATGATCACATATTTGATCAAGTGGTCTATTATTGATTGTTTAAGTTTTTGAAGAAATCAAGCCATTTGCACATGTCATACATTTTGCCTTGAATACACCACTTTCCCATTCCTACGACTTATTTAAACAAAATAACATTTATAGGTTCCTTTAAGGAGCATATGAACTTATTTCTTTCCTTTGTTTTATACATCTCTTTTGTAGATTACTTGATATACACTTAATAATTTTCAAATCTCTTTGTTCTCTGTTGCAAACAGATACCTCTCTTTCTCTTTTGTATATCTCACTATCTCTACTTTTATGTATTTGTTTTTTTGGGCAGCAACAAAGTTAGACATAAGAACTCTTGGAGAATACCTGGGAAGTAACAACAAAACAGAAGAATTATTATGCATAAGATCTACAGCGTTAAGGTTCTCAAACATTTTTGTATCAAGCCGTTGAATCTGGTTCGAAGTGTGAAATCTCTAGACCATCCACCATGTTTCCGATCGCAGACACAATTGTTTCTTTTCTTACTCGCCAAGATTCGTGGGTAATATTAAGATGAGAGAAGTCCAAAAGTGAAGTTTGCCGGAAGAAAACAAACTTATCGAAAAGAAGAGTTCTCAGTGTGATTGTTTTACACTTTTACTTCTACACGTGTACTTATTCTCTACATCCCACCTAATTATATTAGCTGTCTCTTTTTTTCTCCCTCTCTTAAACGTTTTTTCATGAAATTTAATTTAAGTATTCTTCTCAAATTCTCTTAAATGTTTAGGCTTTTGTAAAAAATTTCAATTATTAATATTTAGTTAAGTATCAAATATTACGTCCGTGCATAGCACGGGCCATCGTACTTGTAATATTAATAATCGCCAAAAATCATAGAATAAATACACTTTTTGTTAATACTAGTATTTTGCTTTACTTTTTTTGTCGTTAAATTATTTTACTGGGATAGTTAGATTATTAATAAATTTTTTTCATTAAATTATTTTGACGTTCTTCTTTATATCATACATAATGGGCCTTACCTTTGGGCCTCTCTAGCTTATAGAGTTTTTGACTCGGTAAAAGAATGACGTCTCATATTGTTCCAACGTTCCGTTTGATTTGACATGTGACAGTAACACAATAGCAAAATATGAACGTTGTGAAACGGTAACATTTTCTAACGTTTGAAAATATAATATTTTACTGGGAAATAAGAACGTTGTAAAACGGTAACATTGAAAATAAAATATTGTATTGGGAAATATGAACGTTATGACTCTCTCTATAAATACTCCCCCTTCTTCGCCCTGAAATCTGAGACCTCCTACTCTAACTTGAATAACTTCTTTACAAATTTCGAATACAATCTGTTTTTAAATCCTTTTAGTTCTGTTCTTACCACTTGAGGAGCTCTCACTCGAATTTCTCCGTCTACACTTCTCATCACCGGAAGAGAAACAAAGAAAAGCATCCACGTTCTCGTACAAGGTAAATACTCTTTGTCTAATTCCTCTAGTTTATTTACCATTTAAGTGGTTCTTGACTTCTTGTGTTAGATTGTTTACCTCTTCTTCATCTTTTATGGAGTTGTTTTGTTGAACACCAAATACAAAAATGCTCTGTTTTAAAATCCATTTTACATAATATTGTTGTCTTGACTTCAACTATACGTGTGTGTCTAATGAACTTATTTTGTTGGCTATATAAGTGTCTTATTAGTTTTTTTTGTTGAACACCAAATACAAAATGCTCTGTTTTAAAATCCATTTTACATAATATTGTTGTCTTGACTTCAACTATATGCGTGTGTCTAATGAACTGATTTTTTTGGCTATATAAGTGTCTTGTAAGTTTTTAATAATCTGATTTATGTTTCTTATAGCTAGATATTATATGTTGTGTCTAAGAAAACATAGAATGAAGTTCTTTTTTTTTTTTTAACGGAAAACAAAGGAAGAATGGGTTTTGATTAGTAGAATTGACAAACGGAGAAAACGATTGTGATGAAAACTGATTTTCGTTAACTAATTTTTGCAGATGGGTTGAAGGAAACAAAGCCTTTAGGGACCGTGTCCAGCGTAAATCTTCTGCTTTGTGAAGTTGACAAGAGCAACATTCATAGCACTATTTGTATTTTTTTTTTCCTTGAATACATCCGTATGTTGTGTGTGTTTAAATGTGAATGTATAGATGTATGTATAGATGTATAGGATGTGAATATGTTTGTATAGATGTGTGTATAGGATGTGAATATGTTTGTATAGATGTATGTATAGGATGTGAATGTATAGATAGATGTATGAATAGGATGTGAATGTATAGATAGATGTATGTATAGGTGTATAGGATGTGTAGCGTAGAGAGAGAGGGACACACGAGTGTAGAGGGAATGGTTGCAGCGTAGAGAGAAGGACACACGAGTGTAGTGTCACTAAGAGTATGAATAGTTGGAGCGTATGAATAGTTGCAGCGGGGCGGATTAGTTATTTCGCATAAGAGATTGTTTGCTTACCAGGCCGTAAAATCAAAATATTTTTATAAAAAATCTAGAAATATCATATAAGAAAACGTCAAAAATGCAAAAAAAAAAAATTTAGTCGATAAAACTTTTAAATAAATGCCAAACAAACTTAGTCAAAATGAAAATGCCTAATATCAAACCAAAAATAAACTTTTAAGCAATATGACAAGCCCAAACAAACATTAGTTCAAGGTGTAATTTCAAATCTCAGGAGTACAAGGAAAATGAATGAAAATTGGCAAAAAAACAAAAAAAGGCTTAGTCAAAATGACCAAAGCAAATATGGACATCTCAAAGCAAATATGGATATCTCAATTGCTATAAAAAGAAATACAAAAAAAGACTCAAATAGGGAAAGTAAAACAAAAAAAATAGCAACTGAAGTGAAGTAACTAGAAATAACTTTTTCTTGAAAAAATGGCCTATCGTCTATCATTTCATTTTTTGTATCCATAAAATAATTCATACTAATAAAAGAAAATTTAAACAACAGAAGAAAAACATTAATAATCCATTTTTCAAGTCGAGAGAGCATTTAAAAAAGTATTTTTGTAACCTATATTTCTACAAACTCCTTTTATATTTTACATAATTTCTTTTAAATAATTAACCATGCTTCTAAAGATTGAATGAACTTATAAGATTTATAAGATTTGTATTAAATGAACTTTGCTTAAAATAGATTTATAAGAAACTAGAAATAGCTTTTTCTTGAAAAAAGGGCCTATCGGCTATCATTTCATTTTTTGTATCCATAAAATAATTCATATTAATAAAAGAAAATTTAAACCATAGAAGAAAAACATTAATAATCCATTTTTCAAGTCGAGAGAGCATTTAAAAAAGTATTTTTGTAACCTATATTTCTACAAACTCCTTTTATATTTTACATATTTTCTTTTAGATAATTAACCATGCTTATAAAGATTGAATGAACTTATAAGATTTGTATTAAATGAACTTTGCATTTTGTCAAGTCAGTAAAGATTAGTTATTAGAAACTATAAATAGTTTTTTCTTGAAAAAAGGGCCTATCGGATATCATTTCAATTTTTGTATCCATAAAATAATTCATACTAATAAAAAAAAATTTAAACCACAGAAGAAAAACATTAATAATCAATTTTTCAAGTCGAAAGAGCATTTAAAAAAGTATTTTTGTAACCTATATTTCTACAAACTCCTTTTATATTTTACATATTTTCTTTTAAATAATTAACCATGCTTATAAAGATTGAATGAACTTATAAGATTTATAAGATTTGTATTAAATGAACTTTGCATTTTGTCAAGTCAGTAAAGATTAATTATTAGAAACAATCTCGTTCTTCCATGACACACGAATGAAATTCCTCAAAATTATAATCATCTCACAAAAATTCCCAACGAGTTTTAGATTATACAATTTGACTAAACCCTTTTGCCTAACCGACAAGAATGCTGATGTAATTGCGGTGGTTAAGAATAGAGTCATAGTGGAGAAAGGAAAGAATGAGACTTGAAACCAAAAAGTTTCAATGTTTGGATTCATTGAGAATGTTTACAGATTCTTGTGTCAGTAATACAAAAATGTTAATCATCGTCTTCACTTTCATCACTATATGAGACTAAGCCTAACCCTGTTAGCAGAGGTTCAGTAGTTTTACCTGTAACATTGCCTTTTACGGAATCTAAAGAAGTCCGGTCGATTTGGCTAGCTGTTTTTTCATTCCCTGGGATCTCTTCCTCTTCTTTCTCAGTCGCCTTAGCCTTCTTCAGTACTGGCTTGACTTTTACGATTGCCTTAAATGGACGAGTTGCAGGATTTCTTTTCCCGGTTGGTTTTTGTTCCTGTAAAAGAGATCAAGATATATATTATTATCTTGTGATTCAAAATGCTCAAATGAAACACTTGTACAATTCTATCGAACATTCCAATTTGAACCATTATGAGAGACACTCACCTTGGTGGTTGGAGCTGGTGGTGGCGGTGCTGGATCCTTAAGTTCGTGAATGATAGCTGATCGTGCTGCAACCGCTGCCTAAAAATTGAACCATAATACAGTCTTAATCTAGCATCTTTAACTTTGTTAATTGTGTGTTATTCAAGATTCAAAAAGAAACTTACCTGGAAACTACGAAGTTGCTCTTCTTCTTCATTTGCCATTTGCCGTTCATATTCCCTCTTTGACTATAAGCAAAAAAAAAAAAAACAAGTGCAAATGAGGCTGTTATAACCCCAAGGATTAAGTCATCAAGTCAAGAGCTTAACAATACTAACACCAATATCCACAATGGTCAAGCCATATTTAGTCCATTTACAATAAACTAGTTAAGTACTCTCACTAAACAGGCAAGAAAGTAATTAGCTATCCATGAAAAAAGAAGTTGCACACCATCTCCAGTTTATCAAGAAACTCAGTCTCATCTTCATCCAGAGCTTTAGGTGGTCCTGGAATAATCCCAAATAGAAAGAACGGCTTTAACGAGGCGTAAGGTATAGTTTCAGAAAGGAAGACTAATCCAAATTATCTCGTAAAACTACACACTACAAAGGTTCTTCTTAACATAAGAAGAACCAATCACAGCTTAAAACAACAGAATTAATACTAATACGGGTGCGCAAAAGTAATAATGAGACTCACTATGCTTGAATCGTTCATTAAACTCAGCGTCCTTCTTGTCTTTGTTCTCTTTCAAAATCTGGAATTGATATATAGGTCAAAGAACACATTTACAAGTGAGGAAGAAGAAGAACGACAATGGAGGATGGATGAAGGGAAAAAAACCTCGAAGAGAGCCCTGTCTCTCTGGAATGTTCCATCTTCAACTCTTTCACCTCCTTCTTTCTTCGATTCATCTAACTGCATCACGAAAGATTAAAAAAAAAAAAATTTTAATCGAATTTTAGAAAGCTAGGGTTTCGATCGAGACAGAGACAAGAAACAAAAAAAAAAAACCTGGTCCTCCGAGACGAAATTTAGTAACCTAATTGGTTTCGCTGTATCTTCAGCCATCTTCTTCTTCTTCCTCCTCCTCTACGCAAACAACTCAATCACACCGCAAACAACTCAATCACACCGCTTTGCGTTAAGTTCCGGTGAATCTTTTTTAACTCGCCGGATTCAACAAGACTCTTTCTCTCCGAGAAACCGCCCGATGGATGACGCGTGTCCGTCATAACTGCGCGATGGATTACACGTGGCATTATCTGATTAAAATCTCAAGAGTTTTAAATTCTCCAGAAATACCCATAGGTTTCCTCATCTATTTGGGTTTGACCCTACAGGTTTCATCTGTATCAATTTCGTACTTTTGACTCTTTACTTGAAGATTGCACTTTGAAGTAGGTGAATAAATAGACTAAGATGTCTAACGAACGAAAAGAAGAGAAAAATTATGTGTTATTACAAGTTTCAATTAAAGAAAAATTATTGGAATTTTACGAAACAATATTTGAAAGCAAGAATGTTTGAGGAATATAAAGGGGGGCATCATTTTATTTGCAATAATCATCATACAGTGCCCGTTAAACGTTTTAAAAAAACTGATAAAAAGAAAGGGCCTCTCAAGGTTATTTATTAGCTTCTTCTTCTTCTTCCATTGCAAGCCGCTCCTCCACAAGCTCATTAATAAAGTTACATCCGGAATCTTTGCCCGTGGCTCTTCCAACGCCTTATTGTTACACCGGATTCATGTGTTTGATCTATGAAAGAGTCTGAATGAGGCTCTTGTGGATTATCCACATATATCTATCTGCCACCAAACCAACATCTCTGATTAGAAGAATGCAATGGCTTAATCCCTTAATGGGTTTGATTCATATACAATCAAGCAAATATCACCTAGAACATGGAAACAGATCTAAAGTTGTTTGCTTTTACAGTCCACCATTTTACTAGATACAATACCAACAAGGTAAGAAGCTCTTGTGTTTAGAAATCTACTCTTAGAAGATAAGCAAGATTGTGAATTTGAAACATACCTGATTACTACACTGCGGAAAGGTTTTTACAAGTCATCTGATCCTTGACCAGCTCTGTTATTGCGTCTCTCAATCTCTCATAATCTTCTTGTTTATTATAAACCTGATGAGAAATCCGAACATACGCAGTAATTAGTCCACTCTCTTCGTCTTTCACTCCTTCCTCGCCATCCCTCAATCCGAGAAAATAAACAGGAACCTCGACTGAGTAATGCACCCGCAGATATGACCGCAACATAGTAGAATCTTCATCACTTTCAACACAGAGTATTGAAGGTAGACCGATCATAACCATCCCAACACACATATCAGGAGGTGACCCGAGATTTGTTCCCCAGGCATTAGCCAGCATCAAACCCATTCTAACAGCCTCATCATGGTTCCTAATCATTATCCCTTCAATCCCTCCCTCAAATCTGTTCACAAACTCCATCACAGATGGAACCACAAGCTGCGAACTGTAATCCCTAGTCCCAATCCAGGCACTCTCTATAGGCAAACCATTTCCAAACTCATGAGACACCACAGGGTGATGAACATCAGACTCAGAACTACGTTTCTTACAATAGAAAAACGCGATAGAGGGCGGGCAAAAGAACCATTTATGCAGGTTACTCACATAGTAATCAGCTCCGATATCTTTAACATCAACTTTAACACTACCAATGGCATGAGCAGCATCAACAAAAACCTGCTCCACACCTTCTTCTCTGCAGATTTGAACCAATTCTCGTACCGGCATCAAAACACACGGCATTGACGTTATATGGTCAATGATAGCTAACCTAATCGTTCTACCATTCGCTCTACCTTTCTCTAATCCTTGTCTAAACACCGAGATAATCTCCTCGTTAGAATTTACAGGAAAAGGTAGCCTAACCTCAACAGTAGAACCTCCCACACGAGAGACGTAAGCCTGAATCGACTTCTTCACACTCTGAAACGCACAGTGAAACATGACTACGGTGTCTTCCTTCTTGTAAATCCCTTCGGAGAAACACCTCCCCACTTTCTGAAGAACAATAGCAGCGGCAGTGGTGGCGTTATCAACGAGCGAGACCTCGTCAACGTCATCGGCGTTGATTAGGTCACTGATCACAGTTCGAGAAGCGAGGAGTCCACGACGGAGACCGTTGAAGTAGAACTCGTCAGGCTGACGGAGAAACCGAAGCTGCCACTCACGCTGCGCCTCGAGAACGGATCCAGGACAGCACCCGAAGCTTCCGTTGTTGATTCGAGCAATACCGGTCTGGTGGTGAGCGAACTCTGACCGGATATCTGACTCGGTTATTAACCCAGCGAGGCGCGGCTTCTTCGGTGCGCGGTGATTGTGATTCGATGAATCGCCGTTACGCCGCTCGTCCGCCTCCATCGGAAGAAGCTAGGGTTTCTTTTTCTCTGGAAATCCCCAAATCGAGAGAGACTGTGGTTGTTTTTTTTTGTGGGTCAAATCATTTCACTGTTGATACGTCATCGTCGATTTAGTGGTGCGGTAACACTTTTGCGCTTCCCGACAATTCAGAAAAAAAATTTCAAAATTTCAACATTTTATTTATTTATTTGACATGTGATGATCGTTTGCACCTTGTTAGATTTTTATTTTGTTAATCATAATATAGGTGTATAAAATTTCTCATTAATTAAAAATATTAGGATTTGGACCGTCATTTAAAATTTGGGCCTTAGTGGGCCAATATAAGGTAGGCCTACTATTAGACATACGAGATTAGCTGACGATTAATAAAATAGCTATTCATTCCATCACCTAACCATTATTATCAAATGGATCGAAGATTACGTTAGTTTATAAACTAGGGATCGGACCCGTACGTACCCTAGTGCCGGATGTTTTTTCTAAATATTTTTTTTCAAGATTTTGGATCTACACTTAGG